>NC_136796.1:14056752-14096752 GCF_951216825.1 Electrona antarctica | reverse complement strand
AACAACCAGTGAACAGCCGTTCTACGACGCTCAGGGAGCAATTAGGGGTTAAGAGTCTTGCTCGGGGACACGCATCGACACATAAATATGTGGAATGGTTATTGTGAAAAATGTACCAGTGAATTAGCATTATATTATATGAAAATCACACCCGTGTGAAGTGAGTGGTGCAACTCTGTGTGGGGGTCCCCGGGGGGTCCCCGGAACTTCCAGACCCACAGGAACGCAGCCAGGGTGCCGGCATGGTTCCGGCGAGCCGCCCCGCGTCCAAAACGGTCGAGAAATGACAGAGTTACCGTGTGGGGGTCCCCAGGGAGTCACTCTACTGTACTGTACTGTCACTGTACTGTCACACCCAAAATCATCATAGTTAATGTGTGTGTGTGTGTGTGTGTGTGTGTGTGTGTGTGTGTGTGTGTGTGTTTTAGGCTGCGCAACAGCGACACTTGGTTGTGAAAACCAACCAAAAGCTATTTTCGTGCACGGACAGACCCAGGGACCCAGGCAGGGACCCAGGGACACACAAAGCTCCGAAATGTAGTGGCTGCACCACTCAAAAATAGTTTAATTGCAAAATAGCAGTAACAGAAACCAATCGCATTGTTCTGACGGAAAGAAAAAAATGTAGAATATCCTTTTCAATGCTTGCCAGACTGAATGTCAGATTCGTCACGTCCGAAGCACACTCTCATGACAGTGTATGTTGATTGTGTGTTATACAAAACCTTAGAGTTTTATTACAGTCTGTCGGGTGTGCACTATGCAGGCCAGACGAGGGCCGTTTCAAGTGAAGGTGCAAACCCGTCTCTTGTCTGCAACCGAAACAAAGGAGCCATTCTGCTCCTTGGGCTCTTTACAGTCTCCTGTAACAATAGAAGTACACTCCTGCCTCTGTCTGTGTGCACCAGACTCTCTGCAGAGCAGCGTGCCTTGGCAGAGCTAGCACTCCCTGGAAGGATGAGGAATGAGTAGGCTAATTCTATGTTGTTTATGAAGCTAAAAAATAGAACAGACAGTATATTAATATTCTGTGGAAACAAACATTGTTTTAAAATAATATATGTCACTTTATGTACTCAAGAGGTTAACCATTTAAGTCATATTTTATAAACTTCGTCGTACGGCGGTGTCATACGAAAATAGCACAAATAATAATCCGTCTACGAGTACACAACATTCTGCGATGCAACATGTTGTGAGCTATTTTCACAATTTATTTATTTATTCTTTTTTTTTTTGTACTATGTTGAAATAAAGGTCAAAGTCAAAGTGCATTGTTGTTGGTTTTCTAACAGAATACTGGGGTAGCTGTGAGAGAAATGAGGTTGAAGGTTGTGTTTGCTTGAGAGGATCAAAGTTCTTGAGCCAATATGTTGCTATTCAGTGAGTCTGATACGCATGCACAGTTGCACACACAAGGCTAGCTGATTGATTTAATGTGGATTCATTCACTGAAATTCAATAAAGACTAGATACATATCTAAGTCAGCTACAGACAGACGAGCATAGATAGTTTTTCTTCTGATTTGACTTAGTGAGTCTGATATATAAGAGCGAACAGAATCTCTTCATTTATCTCAGGAAGGAAGCACAAGATGGATATTTGAGATCAACCACTTGTCTACACTTTCACAATTCCATTTGACATGACTGTTTTGCTTTGAGGGTCTCCTAGCGACCAATGCCGGGGATTTGTGGGGTTTATCTGGCTGCAATCAAGGATGATAGTCAGTAGCAATGGAGGAGAGTGGAGATGGAGAGGACAATTAAACAAGCCATCGATAGTTTGAATGACGGAAGACCATGGAGAGAATACAGAGACGAGAGAGAGAGAGAGGTAGAGAGAGAGAGAGAGAGAGAGAGAGAGAGAGAGAGAGAGAGAGAGAGAGAGAGAGGACGAACTAGAGAGCGAGAGTCAATCATGGAGAACGAGAGGGAGAGAAAGCGCTTTTGAAAAACAGGGATGAGAGAAATAAAACATTGAAATACAAACGAAATATCACACAAAGGGTACAATGTCCTTCCTTTCCCTCCCACTGGTCTCTAGACCATGACGCATCGGTTTATTTTCGTTGAGCAACATGGTCATATGTATAAATCAGGCTTTGCAGTGTAGTTGATATCCCCCTCAGTCAGGCATGGAGTAAAGCTAGTGGTGCATAATGGCCTCCCATTTCACAACATGGAGTAAAAGCCTAATTTGGTGCTAATAGGCGACTGTCTGTTTTTATAAGCCATTGCATGCAACCACTAGAACTTTACAGGGGAGTGGTTTTCTTTTTAAGTGCCTTTGCGTGGAGTGCAATTTTCCCTGGGAAGGGTATAGTTAGATGGGTGCGGGGTTAGGGTGTGAATTGGTAGTATACGACTCTCAGGGTGGAGTCAAGGTCCAAACATAACTATTTTCACAGTTGCTGGCTAAAAGGCAAACCAGAATCCGTGACAGAAAAGCCTGAAATATGAATAGCAGGCCTGAGCATGGACGTCATCGCATAAACACAGAGTCCAGGATGGAGATTGTGAGATATAACAAGCACTACAGCATCTGCCATAAATCTTACATGGGGCACTTGGGTCTCAGATAACGTAGTTGCGTAGTTGCCTGGAAATTGTTCATGTTTTAGCAAATAAATGCCTGTTTTCACATGCTCAACTGAAATGTTCTCTTAGATTGTCAGAGATGTGATAAAATAAGTGATGGCATCTGACATCAGTGATCATTAAGGTGTGTTAATATGGCTTAAGAATTCAATTGGGTTAGCTGAATATAATTATGAATATAATATATTATTCTGCTTCGAGTGCAGAGTGGAGCAAGGGAGAGACAGAAGGAGAGAACAGATTATCTGATGTTCCAGTGAAATGACAGAAAATATGAATTCATATTTCTCTTGAAGGTGCAGGAATAAAAGATTACTCCCACCCACACTACAAATGAGATTTGCCGCCGGTCGTTACCGCTGGCTCCGGGTAATAAGAGACCCGGGGAGTTCAGAAATACATTACCATAAATCCAAAAACACTGGCACCTGGAAAACAAGATGCAAAATAACTTACTTTAAAAACTTTCTGAACCCTGTGACATATCAGTACACAGTGAGTCAGTCAAGGGTAGAATTGAAGCGTGTATATACTCTTCACTTGACAATTCACATCCCAGTGAAACACAGCCCTGCAAACAAAAACAAATAACAGTGCAAAACACTTTGTCAAACCTCTTCCTACACCACTGCCCCCGTACCGGAGATCTAATACTAATATATAGTGCCAGAAGCATACTCCATGGCAATCTAAGCCAAAGTTTTCTTCTTGCCGAACTGAGCAAAGTTAGAGAACAAAAATAAATCAACTCAGGCCCCGGAAGCTGGCGTAGCAGTCTAGGCACCTAGCCTGACAGCGTGTCAGGGGTTCGAGTCCAGTCCCGACTATACTTTTGCTGCATGTCACTCCTCTCTCTCTCCCCATTTCCGGTCAGTCCTATAAATGAAAGGCATAAAAAGCCCCAAAACAAACCATTAAAAAAAATATATATATATATTTCAGCTCTGAGTTCTGAACGTTAGACCCCGACCAATCAGTAGTCTGCCTCTGCCTAGCGACACCACGGCTTGTTGGAGCCACTGAAGCATTGTGCTCTGGAACCATGGTCATACCACCTGGTCATACCACCTGGTCATACCACCTGGGATCTGGAACCATGGTCATACCACCTGGTCATTGTGCTCTGGAACCATGGTCATACCACCTGGTCATTGTGCTCTGGAACCATGGTCATACCACCTGGTCAGTGTGCTCTGGAACCATGGTCATACCACCTGGTCAGTGTGCTCTGGAACCATGGTCATACCACCTGGTCAGTGTGCTCTGGAACCATGGTCATACCACCTGGGATTTACACTGAAGCATTGTGCTCTGGAACCATGGTCATACCACCTGGTCAGTGTGCTCTGGAACCATGGTCATACCACCTGGGATTTACACTGAAGCATTGTGCTCTGGAACCATGGTCATACCACCTGGTCATTGTGCTCTGGAACCATGGTCATACCACCTGGGATTTACACTCAGTTTCTTCATCACCCTCTAACGTGCTTTGGCAAATTTGTCAGAGTGACAAGCGGTTTCGCCATTTCTTGCGACACGTATGTTGCTTATGTTTGTAATGTCAGAGAGTACCTCGTAACCTCCTCAGCCAACCTCTGTTCAAAATCTATATCCATTATTCACACTATACTGGCAGAATCAAAGCTTTAGGTGAATGCGGCAACAAAACAAAACAAATATCACCCTACCTTCAATGTTCAGCCTGCAGAGGTGCTCTGCTATTTAGAAAATCTTAGAAGTGCCCAACAGTGCCCAAGAGCCTTGGCAAGGCTTATCGTCTCGCCAAGGTTGAAAAAGAGTTTGTGTTCTCTGTTGTATGCTGCAGCCTTGATTCTCAACCTTTCTCATTTCCAGTGTGATGCATTGGGCCCCCCCTGACTCCCATTTCTGCCCACCCACCTCTGAGACTCCAATCTATATTGTAAAAGCCTCAGTGTAAATTTACCTCTGAGAGTATAGGCGACACTGATGAAGGCTGGATAACGTCTGTCCTGTGATGTAGAGACAAATTTAAAATGCATTCTTGGTGTGTGCGACCCTTTACCTATTTGACAATGTTGATTTAAGCTGGTAACGCACCATAAGTCAGAGTGCAGTGGTCACAAGAAAGTAATCCTCTGAGAGTGTACAAATAACTAAATGGACTCTTCTCTTACAGGTCTATTTCATTGTGTACAGTCTCAGAGTTACAGACCTTTAAGGGTCCATTTGGTTCCCAACTATCCATCATTTTGCTGGGTACACTGAGTCAGAATCCCGATTCCCCACAGTGTTACCGGCTCGGACCTCACGACATTGACAACCAGCATTTTCACGATGCCTGGAGGTATGCGTGTGTGTATGTGATTACTGACTGAGTAGGTGAAGACACACAAGTAGGTTGAGCAGGCAACACAAATTAAGAGACAGAAAGGCCAGACAGACGGAGGTTGAACAGACAGAGTTAGAACCAGAGCAATAAAACAAAACTCTCAAGACCATATTTTGAAAGGAGTGGTTCGACTATCCTCTCTCCGCCCCCCACTGCCTATCTTAAAGATCAATCTACCATACACTGCTGACTGCTGTACATTTTAAAGTACCTACAGGAAAAATTCTTCCACTTTCCACCACAAGTTGGGTTTATTAATAAAAAGTCCTAACTCTTCACAGCATGGCACAGATCTTCATCTTATTATTATGAATTCCTTCTCCCTCTCACAAAACCTCACATTCCCTATGATGTGACTGTTGGGTTTCACAGCACTTTGTCTTACAAGTCTGTACTGGATCTGTGTGTATGCGTGTGTGTCATGTGTGCATTTGTGTGCATTCATGTATCTGAAAATACAGATGCGCACGCACGCACGCACGCACGCACGCACGCACGCACGCACGCACGCACGCACGCACGCACGCACGCACGTGCATCTGTTCAATATCCATGTGTGTGAATGTGTGCGAGACACTCAGGTAACATTGGTATTTGAGCAGAAAGCCCCCTCTTTGAAGGCTGACTTCAGTGTGGTCCACGGTTGTAGTGACAGGTACATTAGTGGCCCCCAACTGGCTGCAGGCAGGGTGGGAAAATAAACAGAGAGCAGCTCATTCATTCAGTCTTTTGTATGCAGCCGATGAGGAATGGAGGTTTCCAAGTCAGCTGTCTTTTGTAAAACTGTCCCATTTAATGTGCCTGCGTCTTTATATTATTTTCAAAAGTAGGCTCTCCTAGGCACCAGCTCACTTTTTAAAACCACCTAAATTAACAAGGGAGATTTAACAAGCAGGCTGATCTAAGAAAAGAGAGAAAGAAAACTGCAGAGGACCAAGACTTAACACAGAGCGTGCATATTTAAACTCTCTCTTGTTCCAATCCCAGAAGATTAAAAAGGAAAACGAAGTGCCTCATTAGGATTAAAAATCCATATAACCAGACATGAAATACCTTACATCAACCAGCTGACTTAAACTCGTACCACCAGCAGTGAACATGCACATTTCACTTTAATATGAGCACACGCTGAGGAGCTCATTGGATTAATACATCACTCAGAAGGGACCGCATGCCTAAAAGATGAGCAAATAAATAATTTATGGGGTAACTATTGAGTTTTGTTAATACTGAGGCACAAAGCTGCACAAAAGTGGGACTTAAAAGTAAAACCGCGCGGAATTACCTTGGTGGCTGCTCAAAGAGATTGTAGGCAGCAGAATAAAAAAAATGCCATTATAATAAGACTTTTTTCTTTCTTTTGTTCTCCGCTTCAGTTGGTCCAGAGAAACAGGCTTCAACTCCCCATGCATCCTATTCACAATAAGAGCTGACAAATTTTCAAGTCCTTATTGGCCTGCCATCACATGAGCAGCACAACCATTTGAAAGTGTCGCCCACACAAATTCAGGTGACCCAAATAAAACTGCAGACAATTTCACCAAGGTTTGGATGGATATATTATATGAACGGACAAGAAGTTGTTTGGCGTCCAAGAGGCGTACAGTGTACAGTCAAGGATACCATCTCAGAGAGTGAGTGAGTGAGTGAGTGAGTAAGTGAGTGAGTGAGTGTTTAGAGAGAGGGAGGGAAGAGAGACAGAACGGAGCAGGCAGACGTATAGAGATGAGATTGAGTCGTAGAGCGCTGCAGTGCACTAATGTTTTCTTTCAGCCCATTCATCTCTCGGTGCTCACCCTACAAAAACAAGTGCCTGGAAGACAGGGGCCTGAAATCACTCTGTCTGAACCTGTCCGGACTAGATAACCCCCCCTGCACCTTCTGTCCTCACCACCACACAATACAGGGTTACATTTTACATTACATGTTACATTACGCCATGAGCCATGAAAAAATAAAGAGTATTAATAGTATAAATACAAGTATTGAATGATGGAGAGTTGATAACCAAATGGACCCTTATAGATCTTGAACTCTTGAGAGTGTAAAATGAACTCTCAAGAGTTACATTATTGTTAACATCGGCAATACTTCATTTACAAGAAGTCTACACAAGAATTGTACATTTTGATCAACGTTTGCCTGTTAATCTTAATGGTACCAACATCAATACAGCATGGATAGTGGACAAAATATTCTTTAGTTTTGGGTCTGAGAGGCCAAGGGCTCCATTTTCGTCACCGCTAAACCCCTTATCCCTAAACTTCTTTGCCTTTTTTTACTATTTTGAAAAACATTTTTGAATAGTTCAACTAGCCAATCTACATTGACACGTTGTGAGCTTGTAGACTGGCCATTTTAACTATTCAAAAATGTTTTGCAAAATAGTAAAAAAAAAAAGGCAAAGACGTTTAGGGATAAGGGGTTTAGCGGTGACGAAAATGGAGCATTACACTTGTTTACAACAGGGTCCACCCTTTTCAATTCATCAGAACATTTAGAGACATACAAATATACACTTCTATATAAAAATCATGTAAGGAGGTAAAAAAGGGAAAGGAAACATATGCAGTAAGGGGGAAAGGGGACAGGGGGGGATTCAGATTTTACGGGGGCCAGTTTCGAATTGCAGCCGTCCATAGGTGCCCTTTAACTAAGTACGGTAAAGTTTGAGATTCATCAAGTATAGGATTGATTAGCATGTTGCAGCTTTGTGACGCATCTTCACTGTGACACTGCTGCAGTGGAAAAACACCACACTTACTAATTCACTAACCGCTATTGAAGACACAAAATAACTCCACATCACACATCATAACTGTATAAATCTCATATTTTGACACCTACCTCAGATCAAATACAAACCATGTGCAAAATGTATAATGCATTCCTCCTGACGGCGCCATATGGTTTTTCTAACTTGCTCTGGGAGGGGGTGGGTGGGGTATTTCACAGCTTAGCATAGTATAAGATCACGTTATGCTCAGAAAATGTGGGGTTTGTCGGGGGGTACATTTATGATTCAAAAGATCCATTAGCCTCCCGGGGTTTCTCACTTGCAAAATACATCCCCAAATGTTTCTTCCTCAGAAGTACAAAAGCGCTCCATAAGGAGGTTCCTCCCAGGACTGTCTGAGGATCCCATGTGTTTGCAATCTGAAGAAACCCCCGCGAAGGTCCCTTGAAGGCCTTTTTGCCTTTTGAGTGTACAGTACGGTGCGACAGGAGGCTTAAATGGAGGGAGAAACAAGAAGGAGAAATGGAGTAGAGAGCACCGTTTCGCAATGTCGGGTCAAGGCAGGGAGCACCAGGTGTGCAAATTGATCTCAGAGAGTGTACAGATGGGGCAATGGGCAGTGCTTAACTCTGAAAGCGCACAAATGGGACCAAATGGACCCGTAAGAGTCCCTTTGGTTCCTTTTACATTTTCAGAGTTGAACATTTGGGGTACTATAGTATCGTTTAGTTCAGTGAGTCTCTGCCTTTTTTAATTTCAAGGACTCCCAGTTTGATATATATTAGGCTACAGGCCATAATTTTTATTGTTTGCTGATGCTGTTGTTTTTTGGTACACTCTCATAGGTCCGTTGGACCGTTGGCGGTCCGGGGCCCCCGTGTTGAGAAACCACCGGCCGTGGAGAACGACCCAGGGAGGTGGATGGGGGGAGAGGAGAAGGAGAAAGAGAGGGAGGACAGATAAGACGGGCCGGGGGAGGGGGGGTTGTGAGAGAGAGAAGAGGACGGACGTCGTCCATGAGATGTGGCCTGCGGAGCCACTTTGTTGCGATAACAGAGGGAGAGAGGCACCGTGGCGGCGCTGCCGTCACCCGGAGCCACGGAGGAATCACTATCTGCTGCAGAACCAACGCCACGGGCCATTCCTCTTGCAGGAAACACACAGAATACATCATCCTCTGCTATTGTAACACCAGCACGCAAACCACGGTACAGTAGCTCATACACACACACACACACGCATACAGACCCACACAAAACCACATGCTCACACACATACATTTAGACATTGGCGCATGCATGACCCCATTCCGCGCTACACACACACACACACACACACACACACACACACACACACACACACACACACACACACACACACACACACACACACACACACACACACACACACACACACACACACACACACACACACACACACACCCCCACACCCTCCCCCCATCCCCGTCCTTTGGCCGTAGGCTTCAAAGTACCACGCCACTAAATAGGATATGACTACCACGGTTAGTTAAGTGAGGACATGATCCATAGCATGATCACAGTGGAGGACGCCGGGGGGAAATGGACAGAGACGTGATGGGGGTAAAAGGGAATGGTTGTAGTGGTGGTGGTGGAGGTAGAGGTGGTGGTGGTGGTGGTGGTGGTGGAGGGTCGACTCTTCAAGACATGCAAACAAGAGGCAGATGAACGGACACCAAGGAGACCGGGGAGCCCCCAAGAATGCGAGAATGAGCGAAAGAGAGTGGGAGAGTATAGACGGGGAGGAACGGAAAGTAATTGCACTGTCGGTAGAGGAGTGGAGGAGGAGGAGGAGATGACAGGCGATGACAGATGGTGACAATGGCAGAGGGAGAGAGAGTATAAGGGAGAGAGACAGCCATGCAAAGGACGGTGGGAGCTACAATACAGAGACTGTTGCTGCTCAATCGGCAGTGGTGGAAAAAGTAAAAGTCCGGAATTCAAAAAGTACTAATTATGCATGTCCCATTTCAAGTTTTAAATATGTATAAAGATCTTTTGAAAATAGCAGATCTACAACCTCACATTGCGTTCGATCGAAAAATGTATATAGGGCAGAAGTGGTTAATGTATGTTTTGTAATAATAATAATCAAAATCTACAAAGTAACTAGTAACTAAAGTTCTCAAATAAATGCAGTGGAGTAAAAGTACAATATTTGCATCCAAGATGTAGTGGAGTACAAGTAAAAGTACTGAAAGGTGAAGTACAGTACTTCGGTAAGTGTACTTAGTTACTTTCCACTACTGTCTGCTGAGATGTTGGACCCAGATGCTGCTCAATCCTTCGGGGTGCACTTCAAAGGGGGGCTGTCGCTGAAACCTTGCCTTTGGGATGCAGGGCTCATCCCTACTCCACTCTTCTTCTACTTCACGTCTTCTCGTCTGTCTGACTCGCTGGCCCTATAGCTTCACATCTCCCTGCACCATTATAGCCGTAACAAAGCAGGTAGAAAGAGAAACATCTTTAAAAAAACATGAAGGAGGGGTTGCACAGAGGGAGGGAGGGAGGGATGGGGGAAAAGAAACAAGCATGATCAGCCAGGCATCAAAACTCTTTTTGAAGTGAATGGGGGTAACATCTTTTCCACAGAATCAGTCTTCTTTTGAGGTTGTTCACGTCAGATCGGGGGCATTGTCTTGACCCTTTATGTTGTCTTTGAATGGTCCGAGCCAGAGACCGATGAAAAAGTGTGCACAAGCTTGAGTGAATGGGAACAGTAATGAATGGTTCATGCTGGTTTAAGCCTTGTGTGGCAGGGCTATGTGTCACATAGGAGTTCAAACAGTTAAGAGAACATTTACATGCTTATTGTGGTTTGACGGACCAGAGCTGTGCATTGGAAATATTTATTTTCAAAAAACAAGATGGGGTCCGGTCATAACAGCATGACTCTGGACATCTCAGACATCAAGGAGCTAGTCTGTGGTCTAGGGGTGTTAGCCCCTTACTATGTCCAGCTTTTAGTTTGTGTCAACAAACTTTATCCTACACAAACATTACATTCTGATTGACAATTAATGGACAATTTTACATCATCTTATCTATGTCTCGTATGTCTGTAGTATGTACATACGTCTATATGGCTGTAATCCACGTAACTTGAGAACCGTTTGCCACCTGCAAACATGAGATCCTACATTGCAATCCATTTAGTCTGCTTCTTGTAGAACTGAATTCAATTAATTGTTTTGAATAATAATAAGAAGAGTCTCTAATCACCCAAAAAGGCAAAAAAATAAGCAATCTCTCTTGACCAATGTTTTCAAACGGTAGCCAACAAATCCTGAGTAATACGTAATGCGTTATATATTTTTTACAAAGTAATAAGGTATAATATTACTGTTTTGGCACCTTACTTTACTCGTTACTGGGTAAAGTAATATTACATTAATATATTACCAGTAACTTGTTACTGTCCAACACTGGAAATGTTCAGTATTGTATTTACCATGTACTGTAATTCTAACAGACAGTTAAAATTCCACTTCTTGAAATCTTATCCAGCTGTAGGGAATTGTGATTGTCTTATCTATTCAGTTCTGTTTGTTTTAATTATTAGTTTAATTAAAACATAATTTGCTTTCACTCAATGCAAAATTGTTAGTGAGATAAAGTCAAGGCACATATTACTACAAGCTCGGATAGCTAGACAACGTAGGGCTGCAACTAATACTATTGATTATTTTCTTCACGATTATTTCATCGATTTTTATTTTTTTACAATGAATTGAATAATCGAATTGAATAATCGAGAACTATAATATGGTCCACCCCTAAAGCCCTATTTTATTCTTTGTCATACAATGGTGTTGCACAAAAAGTGAGCTTACGATTTATCACAAAATCATACTAGTGTGCGTGCGTGCGTGCGTGCGTGTGTGCGTGTATGTGTACGCCTGTACGGCATTTCATCTCACTGTGCCAGCCAAGTTTTATAGACCCCTTAATAGTACTAATCATATTTAAAAAGTGTCACCTAACAAAGTATGACAGAGGGAAATATTCCCACAGGCTCTAAGTCTGAATCCATGTGACTTTCTCCCCATAGTCTAAAACTTAATTAGAGTATAATGATTATAAACGTTCCCATCACAGGGACTCTAATCAAAAACAAAACTTCCATTTTCCCTCAAGGAATGTCCCATGAGCACACAAGATTTAAATGAAAAGGCGGCGCTATCATGTTGCTGCAAATATCCGAGAAAGATGAGAAGGCCATCAATGAGCACTGTGTTCAGTGCACGTGTGTGTATGTGTGCAATTGTGCATGTGCGTGCGTGTGCATGTGTGAAATAATTTCCAAATCCTATCAGGGAAAGCAAGGTGGCACACTGGCATTCATTATCAGCCAGCGTTTAATCAAGCAGCTCAGTGATTAAGTGGCAAATTGAGGAGCTTGTCATTTCTCCAAATTGAGTTTGTTGTGTGTGAGAGAGAGTGGGCGGTTATATTACACAGTCATTTACAACTCATAGGAGTTAGTTTGTTGTGTGTGAGAGAGAGTGGGCGGTTATATTACACAGTCATTTCCAACTCATAGGAGTTAGTTTGTTGTGTGTGAGAGAGAGTGGGCGGTTATATTACACATAGTCATTTCCAACTCATAGGAGTTAGTTTGTTGTGTGTGAGAGAGAGTGGGCGGTTATATTACACATAGTCATTTCCAACTCATAGGAGTTAGTTTGTTGTGTGTGAGAGAGAGTGGGCGGTTATATTACACATAGTCATTTACAACTCATAGGAGTTAGTTTGTTGTGTGAGAGAGAGAGTGGGCGGTTATATTACACATAGTCATTTCCAACTCATAGGAGTTAGTTTGTTGTGTGTGAGAGAGAGTGGGCGGTTATATTACACAGTCATTTACAACTCATAGGAGTTAGTTTGTTGTGTGTGAGAGAGAGTGGGCGGTTATATTACACAGTCATTTACAACTCATAGGAGTTAGTTTGTTGTGTGTGAGAGAGAGTGGGCGGTTATATTACACAGTCATTTACAACTCATAGGAGTTAGTTTGTTGTGTGTGAGAGAGAGTGGGCGGTTATATTACACAGTCATTTCCAACTCATAGGAGTTAGTTTGTTGTGTGTGAGAGAGAGTGGGCGGTTATATTACACAGTCATTTCCAACTCATAGGAGTTAGTTTGTTGTGTGTGAGTGAGAGTGGGCGGTTATATTACACATAGTCATTTCCAACTCATAGGAGTTAGTTTGTTGTGTGTGAGAGAGAGTGGGCGGTTATATTACACATAGTCATTTACAACTCATAGGAGTTAGTTTGTTGTGTGAGAGAGAGAGTGGGCGGTTATATTACACATAGTCATTTCCAACTCATAGGAGTTAGTTTGTTGTGTGTGAGAGAGAGTGGGCGGTTATATTACACAGTCATTTACAACTCATAGGAGTTAGTTTGTTGTGTGTGAGAGAGAGTGGGCGGTTATATTACACAGTCATTTACAACTCATAGGAGTTAGTTTGTTGTGTGTGAGAGAGAGTGGGCGGTTATATTACACAGTCATTTACAACTCATAGGAGTTAGTTTGTTGTGTGTGAGAGAGAGTGGGCGGTTATATTACACAGTCATTTCCAACTCATAGGAGTTAGTTTGTTGTGTGTGAGAGAGAGTGGGCGGTTATATTACACAGTCATTTCCAACTCATAGGAGTTAGTTTGTTGTGTGTGAGTGAGAGTGGGCGGTTATATTACACATAGTCATTTACAACTCATAGGAGTTAGTTTGTTGTGTGTGAGAGAGAGTGGGCGGTTATATTACACATAGTCATTTACAACTCATAGGAGTTAGTTTGTTGTGTGTGAGAGAGAGTGGGCGGTTATATTACACATAGTCATTTCCAACTCATAGGAGTTAGTTTGTTGTGTGTGAGAGAGAGTGGGCGGTTATATTACACATAGTCATTTACAACTCATAGGAGTTAGTTTGTTGTGTGTGAGAGAGAGTGGGCGGTTATATTACACATAGTCATTTACAACTCATAGGAGTTAGTTTGTTGTGTGTGAGAGAGAGTGGGCGGTTATATTACACATAGTCATTTACAACTCATAGGAGTTAGTTTGTTGTGTGTGAGAGAGAGTGGGCGGTTATATTACACATAGTCATTTCCAACTCATAGGAGTTAGTTTGTTGTGTGTGAGAGAGAGTGGGCGGTTATATTACACATAGTCATTTCCAACTCATAGGAGTTAGTTTGTTGTGTGTGAGAGAGAGTGGGCGGTTATATTACACATAGTCATTTCCAACTCATAGGAGTTAGTTTGTTGTGTGTGAGAGAGAGTGGGCGGTTATATTACACATAGTCATTTACAACTCATAGGAGTTAGTTTGTTGTGTGTGAGAGAGAGTGGGCGGTTATATTACACATAGTAATTTACAACTCATAGGAGTTAGTTTGTTGTGTGTGAGAGAGAGTGGGCGGTTATATTACACATAGTCATTTACAACTCATAGGAGTTAGTTTGTTGTGTGTGAGAGAGAGTGGGCGGTTATATATTACACATAGTCATTTCCAACTCATAGGAGTTAAGAGTTTTGTAACATAATGTTTGTCAAAGTCCACCACTAGTGTTCGAAGTGCTACAACAGGCATGGCTTCATTGGAAACATTCCGTTTCCAATTGTATTCCACCCCCTTATCTATTTTCCATTTTTAATTTACCCTACCGTTTGGCCTTGGGGAGGGTGTAGATAACCACACGTGTGTCTCCTCCGATAAAGATGAGACGAGGCCATGTGCAGCCTCGCTACCCCACTACCCTGCAGCTCCCACCACCCCCTCACGCACCCCACTGAGGCTACCCCACTACCCTGCTCCCACCACCCCCTCACGCACCCCACTGAGGCTATCAACATGTAGGAATTGCTATAGTGCAGTGGTTCTTTTTTTGAGTGGTGCAACCACTCCAAGGAACAGCAATGTCCGTGTTAACCTACCTATGTGACTGTGTGACTATGTGACTATGTGACTATGAGTACCAGTAGGGGCAAAAGTGGCGCTGTTGTTCCAGAAACAGAGAGAGAGAGATAGTGCTGCACTGTTGCCTGCTAATGAGAGAGAGAGGAGTGGGGGGGGGGGGGGGGGGTGGGGGGAGTTGCACCACTCAGTTCACACGGGTGTGATTTTTTTTATTTCAAGGCCTCACACAACTCTGAGAGTGTACAAATGAAACCAAATAGACTAGAGTACCGAAGTCTGATGTCAATATCGCTAGAGGGCGCTAAGTCCATGGGTTTGTGTACGTTTTTATTTGTATTACAATCCCCATAGAGGGATTTTAGATCACCTCATATAAGAACTGTGTTTAAAAAATAATAATAAAATCATCCCAGCAGTTTCAAGAATCAACTGACTGAGAGAAAACGCTAATGTTACTGCTGCCGAATTACTTACATTTTCGCTAAAAACAGACTGTATCAAATATGAGTGATTGACTGTCGTAAACGATACAGAGACACCTCCCCGACAATATCGCAGAGACAGTATTTTCTAGATGACCCAAATTGTCATTCTCCATAGAGAAAAACTTCCGCGAACCCCTTGGAACCAGGGGATGAGCGAGTGACTTTGGCGCTCAATACGGGTCCATCTGGAACCCCTCAAGGAATCTTGCGGGTCCCTGGACCCCACTTTGTGAGCCACTGTTATAGGTCGATGACAGAGATTGTTCTCCCCAACTAGCTTCCCACCCACAAACAAGGCTAGGTACTCTGGAGGATTCTAACGCCAGTCTCCACGGTAGTGCATGGGCAGGATCTTTAACCCTGCACACCCAGACCCCCTCAAGTTATACCCTTTTCCTCCCCCCTCCAGTGCACTTGAATGTCAACTGTTGTTTCAATCTAATTCTTGTGTCACAGAGTGGCAATCCGAGAGTTTCAGTACTAACCTGGACCTGTTGTTTATGATGCCTTAAACCGAACGATGAAAATCCTTTGAATCCACCCTTTTTGATCATTAAAAGCGCTTTAAGCAGAAATGTCCCATAATTAGTTCACACTTCTTCTTGAGATATTATATTAACCCCTTCAGCCCTATTTTATACTTAGGCTATTAAAACCTAGCCAATCTACATCATTATCGTATCTTGTAGATTTACTTAAATTTGCTTTCGGAAAATTTCAAAAAAATATTATTGTTATTATTATTATTATTATTTATTTATGTTCACCCATAATTACATGCCAAAGTAGGGATTCCGGGATTTCCAAACTGCATTTTCTTAAACTAAAAATAACTATGTTCGGCCGTTAGCAAAACCTCTGACAGCGACAGTGATGGAGGTTAATCTTGACAGAAAACTAGTATATCATACATGCATTGCAGGGGTCCCTCAACAACCCATCAGACATGATATACCTCCTCACACATTTCTCTGAGTACCAGGAAGCCCGCTGCGCTCCAAAAGTACTCAACTGGTCTCACCTCCCCCACAGGGACCAATTATGCTGGCATCTGGCCATTTTGTGTGGGAGGAAACCTTGTTCTCTCTCTCTCTCTCTCTCAAACCCGATTTATACTTTATTGTACGGCCCGTGTCTCAGGCTGAAAATAGCTGATCGACAAGTTCACAACACTACGCATAATGCGACACGTTGTGAGCTTGTCGAACAGCTATTTTCCCTGCACGACATCGTCGTACAGCGGAGCAAAAATTCATTATCCCTCTGTCATTTCCTACTTGCCATGTTATTAAAACTTTAATCCAATAAAAGGGGACTCAGAAATGAACTATTCTTCTGTCAAATGACCTGCCACTGCCCTCTCCAGAGAGGCTTACCTTGGTAGGATCTGAAAGACTGACGTCTCACACTGTGGTTCTCGTTGCCAGAGTGTACTGTGAACATCTGACAGCAGGCCAGGGCACTGTTAAAACATGGAAATAATGATTACTTACACATACATTGCCTAACCTTAAAATAATGGCATTTCGTTTTTCAGAAAACAGAAAACACTGATACAAAACAAACTACAGTAGGCCTATATGCTATTTCTTGAGCAGTGGTGTAAAGTAACTAAGTACAGTACATTTACTTAAGTACTGTACTTAAGTACAATTTTGAGGTACTTCTACCTTTTTGGAGTATTTCAAAATGTCAGTACTTTTACTTCTACTCCACTACTTTTCAGAGGCAATTATTGTACTTTTACTCCACTACAATTATTGGAAAACTTTAGTTACTAGTTACTTTGTAGATTTTGATGATTATTACAAAACATTCAGCCCTACATTTCAGCCATTTTCTAAAGATTTTTATACATTCTGAACTTGTGATATGGGACATTCTGAATATTGAGTACTTTTGGTACATTTTACACCAACATTGAGTACTTTTTTTCCACCACTGGAACAGAGAATGGTGCAGCTCTCACCGGGGCTTGGTGGTTGGCATGCAGGACGATCTTCAGGTAACTTTCACCCTGACTTGGCCATGCAGCCAAGTGTCAAAAACCCTTATTAGGCTTGATTTGTTCAGCAGTTCAGGTGATTAAGGTGGATGTTGTGTGTGGGGTGAAGGTTAATGTAAATCCACGGTTGTTATTCCAAAACAAATCTCAAAAGAAGGTATAAAGACCTGTGACTAATCCACCATGACTTCTTGAGGGAGCAGCTCACACACACAGGTGCTCTTAACGCCTTGCTAAGCCTGCCACACCTCTGCCCAATCACAGGCATGCATTGCAGAGCCAAGCCCTTCCTCCCTGTCCAATCACAGGCATGCATTGCAGAGCCAAGCCCTTCCTCCCAAGCCCTTCCTCCCTGTCCCGAACCGTTACGTTACACCATTAGAGAAATATTCACATCTTTTACACACCAGTGTGACGAATAAACAGTACTAAAGATTATTTAGATCAAAACTGTTCATAATTTATAGTTGATGCTTCATTCATACACACACAGCCTTTGTTCATGATGAAAAATCAAATCAAATTTAGTCGCTTTATGGCCACAAAATATGCACATTCTGTGTGGATGAGCTCATAATAGTGAAAATATCCAGTTGTGAGCTTGTAGATCTGCTATATATATATATATATATATATTTTTTTTTGAAAAGCAATCATAATACAACATTATAATCAGCGATTCAAGGATTTCACAGTAAAGTCCGACTGAGTCCACGGAGGTCCTCTCTCTCTCTCATATATATATATATATATATATATATATATATATATATATATTCATCATAATTGCGGCACATGTTTGAAAGAATCATGTAGCGAATTTGAAGTCCTATATCGCCCAGCCCTATGCAGTGCTGTGTGTCTGGTTCGGTGTGAGGTGCTACGTGTCCAGTCCCAGTGACTAGTCGGACCCAGGCTTATAGCCGTCAGCCACGAGCCCTTATGAGGCCTGACAGCTTGTTTAACTTGGCCGCCGATTCCTTGATGTTTCTGCATGGTTTGGCCCCGAGTAAAAGTCCATGTTGTTAAGTCAGTGTCCGGCTGTTATTGAATTAGCACTGTTTCAGCCATGGCAGACACAGTTGTATTAGAGGGGGGAGGCAGGAAGACAAGAGGAGAAATACACTGAAACGCGTTTTTCATTAAGCTAAAAAGCATTATTTTATACTTAGATAAAATAGCAGATATACAAGATCATAGTGCGTCACTTCGTAACACGCTACAAGCTTGTAGATCTGCTATTTCGTTTTTAACCCGGGACAATCTGTGTAAATGCATTTTTTAAAGTGAACTTTTTTAACTAAAATCTTCCCTGGAACAACATATTTTGAAATGGGGGTCCTCAGGCAAATATATATAATTTTGGGGGTCCTTGAAATTAAAACGTTTAATTGAGAACCACTGATTTTAACAAAACTGTAAGGATTTGGAAGACATTTGTAGAATTGGCCCCAGGCCTTAATGGGCTAAAAAAACAACAACAACATCCATCTTGTGTTAGAGAAGAACCATGAATTTATGCTCTACGCTTCTACCCCTAACGTAAATATGGGTTGACCCCTTAGCTTAACCCCTAGGAAAACACAAACACAGTGCCGTGCATTCTGAGGGGTATAAATCCTCGCTGCACTTTGACACACACACACGCACACGCACACGCACACACACTGTAGCATTTCGTGCACAAACTTAAACTTATGCAACGCAAGTTGACACAGACCGAAATAGAGAGGCATTGGGTAATGTGTGTTTTAAAAGATGTACAATAGAGAGAGAGAGGGCCTTTCTTCCTATTGGTGCTCTGCCTTTGCCACCCCTCAGAATGTTTCCTCTCCTAGTGCGCGAACATTTTCATGTCAAGGACCACCATATATTTATATTTATTTGGTCGTGGACCACCCCCATCTGAAAAAATGTAGTGCCAGCAGGGATCCCCTTAAAATAATATTTGGGTTTTTCTTTTGTTTTTTTACTTATTTACTTACTTATTTTGAAATAGCTGAAGTGTAAAATATGGTTAAAGTGGTTAAACTGTTCCTCATCTAGCTGGGGATCCCCTGGAACCCCCTCAAGAACTCCTGGGGGGTATACTGCCTCCCCCTGGCCAGCCGGGGGACCTGATGGAGGGGATAGGAACTGGTTTGAATAACGTGTTCCTTCCACGCGCTACATCCAACCGGGGTAAACTCCCTCTCAGGTGATAAGAAGCGGCTTGGACTCCTCATGCATTAAAGAGGAAGCATGAGGTCAATCCGTTTGCTCTCCCCAGGTTGGCAGAGGGAGTGTGTAGCGCCCAGGATTACATTAGACCCCCGGGGACCCCCACACGGTAACTCTGTCATTTCTCGACATGTTTCGGACACGGGGCGGCTCTCGCCGGAACCGGGCCGGCACCCTGGGCACGTTCCTGTGGGTCTGGAAGTTTCGGCGACCATCCCAGGGACGCCCACACGGAGTTGCACCACTTACTTCACACGGGTGTGATTTTTAAAGAACTCCTGGGGTTCTTGATGGGGTTTGAGACAGGCTCGGGTTCAGGATGAAATTACTGAGGGTGCAGTTGAAAATGGCGGAGAATTTGAGAATTTGCAATTGAGGGTGCCAGCTAGCCGCAATTTGCAACTCTAGATTTTTTTATAATGGGATGAATCTAGAGCAATACCCTCCATTGACTCCCCACTCATCCATTTGCGTTTGCGATCTGCTTGTCTTAATCTACGTTAAACTCACCAACATTGCAGCTGTAGTCCAAGCTTGAATTATCCTCTTTCAATCTGCCGAGCTTGTTTTTCATAAAAATCCCCCGTAGACATGTTATGAGCTACTTTCTGTCAAGAAATTCTGTGCAAGTGATTCTTTTTTTAAGTGCTGGAGTTTGGAAGCGCTCGTCGTAAGTCACTGAACGGCCCTGCATGCATCTGTTTCCCATTTGCACATAATGCAGGAGGCAGCAGCGTGACCCCTTAATAAAAACGAGCGCTTCCAAACTCCAACATTTCTTCTTCTTGACAGAAAGTAGCTCATAATGTCTACGGGGGATTTTTATGAAAAACAAGCTTGGCAGATTGAAAGAGGATAATTCAAGCTTGGACTACAGCTGCAATGTTGGTGAGTTTAACGTCGTTTAAGACAAGCAGATCGCAAACACAAATGGATGAGTGGGGAGTCAATGGAGGGTATTGCAACTCTAGATTCATCCCATTATAAAAAAAATCTAGAGTTGCAAATTGCGGCTAGGTGCCAGCCAGCCTGCCAGGCCCTCTGGCACCCCATACTGTCAGTGTGGTTTGAGAACCACACTGGTATCTCTCTGTGTATAAAGTGCTGCTGCACAGACATGACATGGATGGAGCATTGGGACTCACTGACCTTATATTATTCTATACAAGGAGTACAAAGAGGCACATTCAGATAAAATAACATCAAAGAACAACTGACAGCTTTGTCATCATAACCCCATGAGTGATGACCCGCCCCCAGGTGACAGGTCATATCATGCATTCACATAATAGGCAGTAGGCACAACAATTGATGCACATTGCACACACACGTCTGCTCTCCCTCTCTGGCCTCGTCTGTCCCCCGTCATTATCTGTCATTATCCTAATTATTTGTAATAAAATACTTTAGGCTATCAAACATTCATAAACGAGAACAAGTGGCTATTAGCCTAGTCGACAGACCTAGCTCTGGCCCATAGCCCTAAATGCTAATTCTGCAGAATTAGCCAGTCCAGAGCCACGACAGACCCCACCTGGCCCAACGGTGGCGTCAACGACGGACGGTCGAGTGAAGTGGAATCAAATGAAAAAACGAAGACTATAGGCTACTTCAAATGTTAATGTAAATAGCCTTAAGCTACCTAAAGAAACCTTAAAAACCCACCTCTTGGCGCTGAAATGAATATCACTGGTTCTTCTGCTTCCCCCTAGTCTTCGTCTCAAGTTGTTTCACATAATAAGATATTGACACAGTATTATTTTTAAAAACGGCGCTAATACTGTCACAGTGTCGGGAGTTCTTTGGTTCTCCTCATTGTGTGATCCTCGTCCGCCTTCAGGTAGAGTCCCTCACTCCGAGTCCCTCCCTCCGCGAGAGGAAGTAGGCCTAGTCCTAGCTCTGGTCCATAGCTCTAATGCGCGGTTAGAGCTATGGACCAGAGCTAGCCTAGTCCTTTCTTTTACCCTTACAGTCTATGCTTTTACCAGACAGTCTATTTTATGTGGCATTTCGAATATGTCAATGATGGTATTATATTCATTAAATATAGTTTAGAATGATGTCCATGTTTCAACCATAATGGTTTAAAGCAGTGATTTCCAAAGTGGGGTCCGGGACTCCCAGAGCGGTCCTTGGGGAGGGACAGGGGGTCTGCCAGCAGAATTAGTTAAGAATCAGTTTAACCATTGTAATTATCTTATTACAAGATCACAACGTGTCACATATTGCGTTGGGCTTGTAGATCGGTTATATATATGTATTGATTTATTATTGATTTATTTAGCTGTGATTGATTGATTGATTGATTGATTGAAGTATTTATTAACAGTTCACATAATTACAGTAAAGCCTTACATTTCAAGCACAACTCCATACAAAAACAAACTCATAAACTACACTTGTTTACAATAGGGTCCACCCTTTTCAATTCATCAAAACATTTAAGAGACATACAAATATATACTTCTATATAGCCAAGAATCATGTATAGCCCAGCGTAGCGATACTAATATCACTGCGTGGATATCTGGGGCAATATACATTGCAAATAAGGCAGATGAAGGCTGGCTGCAAACAGTAAAAGTACGGAAAAGGGTGAAGGTTACATTTTCTTATTTACATGGACACAACGCTTCTGTGTGGTTTTCATGAGTTTGTGGAAGACCAAAATGCATTGAAATGCCATGTGCTTCTAACCAACTGAGCATTCTGCCCTCTTCTAGGGGGATTCGTAGATGGTTGTGTCCTCACTGCCAGTTTCTCATTCCCACCACCACCACGCTGAGGCGTGCAACTTGAGGTTTATAGCGACCCTCAAATCCTGCACAAAATTAATCCCCATCGTTGCTGTGCTAATCTCCTCCTGTAACTGGGTCAGATTAGCACGCTAAAATGATATGATGGGACCCATAAGTACATGAAGATTTCTAATCTCTACTACACTGATAATCCCCTATGTCAATCCTCAACCATGGGTCAACCAGAACATAATAGTTTACAGTATTGGATGGAAACATGTGCAATATAGTAGGCATGCACACACACACACACACCCACACACCCACACAAACACACACACACACACACACACACACACACACACACACACACACACACACACACACACACACACACACTTAATCCAAACAGTAGTGTAGTGAATCGTGATATTAATCAACAATAATGTTCATAATTCTTAAAACTCTTTCATGCATCACATCTCATACATCTACAAATTCACAACATGTCGCAATGTGATGCTTTGAGTTTGTAGAGCGTCTATTTTTGCTATTTGTTGCAAAGTATATATAGGCAAGGTTTAAGAGTGGTTAAGCAGATAACAAGGAAGTAAGGAGACAATTAAATGAGTGATGCACAACAAGAGGAGACGAGGAGATGGATATTAGGCCACAATGTTTATTCAGTAGTGTTGTTTCAACTTATAGGTACAATACTGTCAGCTTTTGTAAGACTAAAAAAAAGTTACCATTACAGTCATCCGTGCTTACAGAATGCCAGTCAAGTCGTTTTCCACCCCTCCTCGTGTACGCACCCGTCTCACACTCGCCCTAGAGTGAGTACATCTCCAAATGGTAGGCACTTTGAAGGTTTAAAACATTTGTGAATATACATTTTTATATATATAATATATCTTTTCATATACTAATAAGCAATTGGACTCAATGGCCATGTCTCTAATAGACATAAAAAGAAAAAAAAAGAGAAAGAAAAAAAAGAAGAAGATATTCAGGAAAAAGAGATCAAGGAAAGAATGAACCCATAAGAGCAAATATGTAGCTGGGGCGGGTAGTATGGGGTGGGGACTGTATGAGGCGATGGAGGTGGTGGGTACTGTAAAAATATACAGTACAGTACAGTACAGAATGAGGCGATGGTGGGAATGGAAATATTGTAAGTCTTTGGGTTTTGCTCCTGTAGTTCAGTACTTAGTTCATACAATGATAGGATATGGGGAAGAGAGAGAGAGAGAGAGAGAGAGAGGAGTGGGTTGCGAGCAGAGGGTGAAGAGGAGGAGAAGAAGAAGTTGGCGTGGAAGAGAATGGCCTTGTGAGGGTCGTGTTACGAGTTTAGATGACGATAGCATCTATACCTACTTTACATTACTGTACATTTGAACAAAAAAAAAGGCAACTTCACAACCTGCCGATATTTACGCGTTTCTATTCTTAGCAAGGTCACGTAGAATCAACGTACGTTAAAACAAGAGGGTGGCGACCAACAACAGACGGCAGGTCCTAATGTGACATCAAAGCTTTCGTCTGCTGGCCATTCCGTGCCCCTCTGTTCCGTTTGTTTCTATCTGGGATGCAGAATGGCACGTGCCAAGCCAACCCCATGTCTCCTGTGTACACCTGGCCATCGACATGTGTGCTATCGCCGGGCTTCTTCTTAAAGACACGGCGGGGCGTAGCAACGGGTCACCTGCAAAGCTGCAGGGCCAAGTATCACATACTGGCCTGGCGCTCCTTTGAATGAAATGTGCCGACCACAAACATGTAGACCCGCAAAAATGTCTCCCGAGAGTGACCATTTTCAACGACTACCACTAATTGACAGGGACAGCCTGGCGACAGCCTTATTGTTCATCTATTAAACACGTCGCCAGTCGAGCATCGCGGCGTGGCGTGCCACAGAGGTATGTGCTCAGCTGGCCTCCAATGAAAGGGTTTCTTGGCCAAAAGCATCAGCACAGGAACTCAGACAATAACACCAGTCTCTAGGGGCTGGATGGCTTTGCTCGCAAGCCGACGGCCTGGGTGGCTCCACATGGCTGAGTGCGAAAAGGGGGAGGGGGCCGACAACTCTCAACGGGCGGTGCTCCAATCTGATTACAAAAAAATGAGAGGGGGAAGAGAGGGAGAAAGATGGGGCAGAATGCGGCTTGGTGGCAGAAGGGTGTGCTGAGGCAGTCAGAGAAAACTAGGGGGGGGGGTGGCTGAAGGCCAAAGCTATGGGCCAAAAACAAGTTAACCCCACAAACGCTATACACCCAGAGCTGCATGGTACCGGCGGGGAAGCAATGCAGTGTGGATGTGCAATACAACGTCGAATGCAATTAAATAGAAAAACAACAAAAAATGGCTGCAAGACACAGAGCCAAAGCCGAAGTCTTTTGCGATTTTCTTTCGAGCCCTGACACAGCTTAGCTTTTTAAGACCGATTCCTGGGTATACGCATAATATGCTGCCGTAAAGAAATGCTGTTTTATGACCATGAGGTACACTGAAAAGAGAACAAACAAACATGAACGAAGTGAAATGCTCACCTTTCACTAAAAACTGGTGTGAGAGCAACAAAACAAAACAAGAAATAAAATAAACATTGCAACCTGAAGGGAGGACATTTACATTGAACGTTATCAGCATTAATGTGAAGACAAAAGAGCTTCATCAAAACTACAAAGGCATTTTTTTTAAACATCAGAGAAAAAGATAAATTAATGAAATACACCTTTAGAGATCAACATCAGACATGCTAGGACAAAAAAAGAAGAAAAAAGAAAGTAGGATTGATACAGAATAATTATATTCAATTATTTCCACTTTTAGATTTTTTCTTTACAAATAACATACTGCTACAGTTAAAAGGTAGTCAGCGACTAAGAAAAGCTCCTTTGACAGAAGACAGATATGACCGGTTTCTTCAACATTACAGATCCTGTTTGTTTTTTGTTTTTCAGCCGTTTCAAATAATACACAAAATGTTTAAATACACAGATTTGCCATAAAATAAGCAATGCTTGGCTTTCATAAAAAAAGGAGAAAGAAAAGGTCTTAATTACAATACTCTATGCAAAAGCTTTCCTTTATGTTATTTTTCCTCAATCAACTTTATAACTTTGTGACATTTGTTGTTTTTTTCTTTGTCGTATCTGAACAGGGTTTGTCGTTGTCGTGGACTGTCATTCGACTTATCACTTTTTGATTTGTCAATCTGGTGGGCGGCGAGCGGGGGGCGGGGCTTTTATGCATAAAACTCCTTGGTCGGGGCCTTCTGATAGGCCGCTCCGTTGGGTTTCCTCTCTCCCAGGTCGTAGCTGCCCTCGTCCTTCTTCCTCATGCGGTACACCAGGAGGAGGATGAGGAAGATGGCAAACAGGAAGCCAATCACTCCGCCCGCGATCACAGCTGAGGAGGAGGGAAGGATGGAGGTGAAGAGGTTTAGAAAGAGAGAGAGAGAGAGAGAAGGGAGAGAGAGAGAGAGAGAGAGAGAGAGAAACAGGTTATAATGTCTGCAGAGGATATGGAGTATAATAAACCAAGAGTAAAGTAACATCAAGGGAACCCCTAAATGAAATCCAGCCAGCTCATATTATAAAGTCTGGCTTGCTCATATGGCCCCCCAAAGGCATCTCTGTTTTCTCCTGCCTAATTCTCTACATGAGCTTACATCAATTTCCTCCAAATTAGGCCTGTTATGAGAGGTGCTCCATAGCTTACTGATCTGTTTAGAGTCTCTCATTGCACAACAACCCATGCCCTCTGCCCCACTTTAGGTTTCCACGTGTTGAGTGGCCCCATAGGTACAGAACCTGGCATCGGTCCAACGCTAACCTCCAGGTACCAGCAGCCAGCATTGAGTACATACTGTATAGGCTACTGTAGTGTAGAGTAGACGGAGCGACAATAACATTCTAAATGATCAGTTTGGAGCTACAGAAGGTCCATTTCCCTACTTTTGAGAGCAGCTGCTACTTTATCCCATTGACATCCAATAATCGAGTTAAGTTAGGCTAACCTCACTATTCAAAATACCTTCAAACTAGACTAGACACAAAACAAAGGTAATAGGTATCCATGAGTTTATATCATATTAGTGTGCCCATAAAAAACTGCTATTTTCAGGACAAGGGCGTTTGCCAAAAGAGAAATCAAGATTGCAAAATGGATCCCATATCATGGGATGACAGCAAGAATACACTGTTAAAATGATTTAATGCTCTTTTTTATTGGAAGAAGACAAGCTTAACGTGTTTTTACACGTTGTCTTTGTCAAAACCTTGAGTTTATCCATGAGTGTGTCTAACTCTAATTAGGTAGGGTTTTTTTGTAACCTGATGACTGCTTGGCACAAAACCAATTTCCGAAAGGACAAATCAATTATCTATCTATCTATCTATCTATCTATCTATCTATCTATCTATCTATCTATCTAGGTAGAAAAAAATTGTAAAATTACCCCAAAACCAAACTTTCCCTTCAACCACATAAACCCTATACTATACTACGACAAAAATGGACGATCTACTCAATCACATGCAGCGATCTACTAGCTCACAGTGCACCGTGTTGCGACACTTTGCAAGATTGAACATCTGCTTATTTTCACCAAATGTTCGCTTCTTACGACATGTCCAGAATAGGGACATTAGGGGTTATTTTGTCATGGACCACTACACAGTAAAATCAGTGTTCATTTATCCATTCGTAACTCATGAAAAGTGTACAAATCTTAATCTAACCAAATGGACAAATACGTAGATGGGGAGGGATGTGAATGAGGTACGTTTCTACACTCAGGGACTCATGATCCATAAGATTTACATTGTGTAATCCTCTTGCATTCCATGTAAGCGACACAGTCTTGGCAGTGCAGAGACTAAAGCTGCCATAATTCAAAACAACTGACAGAAAGTTAGTGAACCTATCAGACCTTATTTTTGAGAGAGCTTCAATAAAACTTATCGAAGCTGGTTCCCAAGCCCTTATGCAAATCCAGTTAAGGCTTGTTGCAATTTTTCTCAATCCAACGGCAATAAACAAAAGGTTAAATCAAAGCATAGATGGGAGGGGGGAGAGAGAAAGAGAGAGATTTGGGATGAGTTCCCATCTACAGTACAATGATCTAGTGCTGTGTCCTGATTTGTCCCCGTTTATGCAGATAGCAAACGCCAGATGGATATCATAACAAAGTGCCAATCAATTTCTGTTTGCGACGCGTGAGGGAGAATGCAGCAATTTGGAGAATGATCATTTCTTGCATTTGAACAAAAGTGAGGAACACTTTGAACCCTAGCAGGTTCCACAGACGCCTGTCGGATTAATTCAAACTAATTATTTTGAGAAGTGGAGAAGGTAGGACTCACGGACTAAGCTTCTAACACGGACTCTGTTCACAGCTAGAGATATACCGACACACCGTATAGTGAGACATGGGAATTAGGGTCCATTATTGATTCAGCATTTGAGCCACGGACCACAGTTTGATGAGATTTAGCCTCTCAGACCCAAAACATAGTATATTTTGTTTGGCAATCGTTGATCAAAATGACAATTCTTTTACATTCTCTAATTGTGTGTAGACTTACTTCTTGTAAATTAAGTAATGCAGATGTTTAACAATAATTTAACTCTTGAGAGGGTACATTTTACACTGTCAAGAGTTGAAGATCTATAAGGGTTGATTTTGTTACCAACTCTCTGTCATTTCATTTAGCTGGGGACCACCTGGAACCCCCTCAAAGACCACAGGTTGAGAACCACTAGATTAGAAGGTAAACACCACTTTGTGCGTTAACACACACACACGCACACACGCACACGCACACACACACACACACACACACACACACACACACACACACACACACACACACACACACACACACACACACACACACACACACACACACACACACCAAACTGAAGATGGTATATTTCCATGATGGTCTTTGGGAACCACATGGAAGATAGATGGAATATTTGCATCCAAATTCTGGTAATTATAGATAATAGATAAGCAATAGATCCGTACAATGCCTCTGGCAGTAAAAGTAAAACTACTGTAACATGTAACTAAATATGTGAAATAATTAAACAACCTCATCTGCATTACAAAGAGGCTCAATTGATTTGCAATTGTTTCGATTGTACCAACTCCAAAACCCAAAGCAGAAATTCACCTTTGCTGAGAAAGGTGCTAATGAAATGAAGAGCCTAAGCCATCACTGTGGGTTTGGCGCTCCTGCTGTGGGTGTGTCAGCAATATTCTGCTGACAATGTACGAATTTCACTAATGCATTAGCGCCTGCAGCCGTATCTAACCAGCAAACAAATATCACTTCCTTCTTCCCCTTTATTTGGACATACACACTGGCCAGGACTAGACTGGGTTGGAAAACTAAGGCAATAAAAGCCATATTTCTTGTGTGGTTTGTCTCTTTTCAATAGGCCCATCTCTTCAGTCCTTTGGGGAAAGGGAAAGGTAGAGTCATTGTCCAAGTACATTTGTATGAATTAATAATGTGCCTGGATGGCTGTTAGGGGTTATAATGCGACACAACCTTGCTATTCCCAAGTGAACCTGGGAATCGTCAGCTACCTGCCTATACCTCCTTTTAAACCACCTGTGCTAATGCCACTGCTACAATATGGCAAACTTGCAAACCCGTCAATTGCACTGACGACAAACTAATTACAAATTTGGAATATTCTTTAAACATTTTAACAACACAAATCCTGTATAATTTTCCGATGCGGGTCCGCGACCGAATACATGTCAATTTGGGGGTCCTTGACATGAAGATGTTTCAGAACCTCCGGTATGGAGGGGCCCTTGCAGTAGGTACTTACCAGCTAAAACTTCTGTTCTCTGGAAGAGGTTTTCAGAGCGGACTTCGATGGGCTCCTTGGGCGAGCCGGGGGCACTGGTGGTACTGGTCATCTGGTTCCTACGCATGTCCTCTGTAGCTGCTACCGGTGCCTGGGAGGGGGGGAGGGGGGGGGCAGAGGAGGCAGTGAGTATACAAGGATGTAAAATAAATCAAAGAGGAAGTCAAGTCGAGGGAGAGGAAGGTGAGAATGAGAGATAGATGTGTAAATAGTGTGTGGGAGGGAGGAAGCAGAATGAGAGAGTTTACATTTTCACATTGCAATCACAGTCACACTACCTGTTCAAAGAAGCTGGGTAGAGGAATACAGCATTAATTCAGCAGTAATTGGACTGATAATAATTCAAAGTGGCACCTGTCCAATTCCCGCTGGCTCAGCTGGATGGTCTAGTAAGAAACACATCTAGGGACCTAAACTGGGGCCTATAGCCAGTCGTTGGATGAGAACAAAATGGATCTATTCCAGACAAGTGTCCATGAGGCTAGTAAGGGAGGTAGAGGGATGAAATGGAGCCCTGCCAGAGACCCAAGCCAATCAATGCAGGGGTAAAGAAAGAAAGGAAAGGATCTGAGACCATGCATTTTATGGTTTGGCAAAGAGATGAGTGAAGGGAAATAATCCAAATGAAACCAAACTATTTTTGTTAGGCCAAGGAAGTAGGAACAGAGGCAAAGAAGAAGAAAAAAATCTTGGAAGGAGCTAAGTGTCTTCTGGCTTGGCTTAGCAGGGGTGGAGATGTTGACGACAAATCCTAAACAGATGTAGCACACAAGCAGTCCGGTCCAGTAAGGAGTCCAGTGTAGGCTGATCTGTGATGGCTCCAGAATACGGAGATTATGACAGACCGAGACATAATCCACTCGTAATGTGCGATGACATTAGCACTTGATCTTTATCCTGAGCACAAACCTCAGGCCTCTTGGTATTAGAGAGGGGATTTGATAATGTGCTGGGTCATCTCCCCCGAGCCGAGTCACGGATCACTTTATGTTGCATAATCTCGTAATATTACAGAATGTTACTATATTCGAGCAGGGTATAACATATCCGTAACCCTGGCACCGGCAGAGTAATCACTGCTTCGCCAGTCCAGGGTCTCAGTCAGAGGACATTTATTACGCCCCGTTCAGATCTAAAAGCGTCGAAGCTAGAGTGTGAAGCTAGAAGCACGAAACTAAAAGCAATGATTGGGCGAGTCCGAGGTTATTAGTGATGACAGCTGCCGAGGTTATGAGTGACAGCTGTCACTCACGTGTCAACATGTGTGACACGACTGTATGGACAGGTGCACGTTTTGAAATTTAAGCAGCTGTGGATGGGAAAGGAATCAGCACTAATGTCTGGGCAGACAGCAGATATGTACAGTATGTTTATGTCGTCTGGCTGTTGCTCTACCACTGCTAGTTTAAAGCTTGTATATTCGCTACGTGCATAACGAGCACTTCATTTCTGTCCTCTGAAATGGTGATGCGTGTCTGTCCCCCCCATGCTATTAACACATTAAATGACACACAATCATTGGGAATTAATCCACTCATTTGAGCCTTATGAGCCTTTTTCCAAGGTTAAAAAAACACTCCGGGCTTGACCGGAAGTTAGCTCATGGATAAGCAATCGTATCGTGGGACCACCCGAGGCATGAATATCTTTACCACGACAAGCGATGCGATCGGCCGTCAATAAAGCTTGTTTTGATTAGAATCGATATCTGGGATTTTATTTAGAGATAAATGGGTGGGAAGATTTCGGCTAACGGCGTCAATGAGTGGGGACTGGGGAACCATTATGCTGATGGACCAACGACTTCCGGTTTGTTGTTGCGCAACACAGACACTGATAGACAGTATATAGCCCGATCTCTAACCAACTGAATTTAATATAAAACATTAAAAGCTGGAGAACCTCCAGTAAATGTGTTAACATCCGCAGCGGCATTACATAAACGTATTTACATGCACTTCTATCTTATGGCGCGTCCTCAGTAGCCTGGCTAATAAGCCAGACCGAATCAGCCTGCCGGCGGATTACGGTCTGGAGAGGCTCAATTGTACGCCCATTTCCTACACCAGAGAACTGGTGTGGCCAATCGGGACACGGTATGCAATATGGGCGGGCTTTGGTACAGTGACGTTCAATGCTTGAGACCTTTGACTGACAGTAGCTCTGACCAATTGCGTCAAAGAGAAAATGTTTGAACCCGCCCCCCGGGAAACAAGATCCATACACAGCATCTCCAGACTCAAATACCACACGACAGTGTGATTTGAGTCTGGCTTATTAGCCAGGCTACGTCCTCAGACAGTCACCTCTGTTCTGAGCGGTTTCCTGGGCGAGTCGTCCCTGGCTGTGTCTCTGATGGTGGCCGCTTCCACCTTGGGCGTGAAGTCTTTGGTGGTGTCCTGGGTGGGCTCTGCTGCTTTGGGCTCAATGTACAATACGCTGACCGTCACCGATTCTACCACCTCCATGTCCACTCCTGTACCTGGGGAGGAGTCACAAGGTCAATACTACATCACAGCATTATGACATTGTCAAGACAAGACACAGTTTGAAAGAACTATACGGAAAAGTCCTTCTGCACACCTACAAAGGACAGGTGCGTTGGGCCCAGAGTTGTATTAATGCTGACTGTTTGTCACTTCTGCTTTATGCCTGATGAAGGTCTGACGACCGAAACGTTGCAATAAAAACCACCCTGTGGATTCTCTTTTTCTACAGTTTGAAAGAAAAAATGTGATACCAAATTATTATGATCATGAGCGTCGCGCCTGTCACAGACATGCGCAAAGCAAGTTCAGTCAGGAAACTGCCGGTCAGTTGCTGCCGGCCGTTCATTGGGCCTCAGCATCACGTTCTCATTCACATGATTCATTCATTTATTTCTCCTACCATAACCTTTCAGTGCCGTTCTAGAGACTGTCTTGCCGCTCAGAGAGAAGCAACTCAATTTGACCCTGGAACACTGTGTGCGTGCAGTTCTAAACGAGTGGAGCAGAGGCACTCATAAAAAAGACATGCAAAATGTTCAGCCTTGCCCATGGCACTCAGGGTGACAAGAGAACCCAAATTCACCGGGTTAGTTGCCATTTGAGAACAAGTGTAAGAGCATTAGAGTGACAGACAGACAGACAGACAGACAGACAGACAGACAGACAGACAGAGAGAGAGAGAGAGAAAGAGAGAGAGAGAGAGAGAGAGAGAGAGAGAGAGAGAGAGAGAGTCTGTGTCCCTGCTAGACTAAATCTAAAGGGCCTTGCAAAGGCGTTGTTGCCTGGATCAACACAGGTCTCCTCCAGGTCTGTTGAAGAGGGGCGCAACAACGCAATCGTAAAAAAAAAAAGCTAAACAGAATCCAGGTCTGGTGAGTCACGGGCGTGTGCACGCAACGAGCACGCACGCAACAAATTCACGGGACCGCGCTCACGTAAATACGCTTGCGTTGTCGCACCGCGACTTCTCTGAGCAAAAACGCAGGTCTCATTGAAAATGAACTATAGGCACGTTTTATCGCTCCCCATTTGCAAGGCCCTTAAGACACCTCACTGATCCAGTCTCCTGAAGCACAATCCTATGTACCTGCCTGCAGCAATGCATGGCAGGGTATTGTACTTGGTCCTGTCTGTGTGTGTCTGTGTTTGTGTTTGTTAGCAAGATAACCTGAGAACGGACAGGCAGATTTTCTTTAAAGGAATGATCAGCTGCCCTGAACGGGTGATTAACCTTTGAGGGGAAAAGGTCAATGGTCATGTTCACAACAATCAACAGCAAGGTCAAAATAGAATAGACAGGCAGATTTTCCTGAAACCTGAAATCCTGAAATCTGAAATCCTTAACATTTTCAAAAATAGCAGTTGTACAAGCTCTGTACGAGCTTGTCGATTTGCTATTTGTTGAGAACCACTGACCTAAATCCTAAGAGTTTTCTGAAAAACTTAATAGCTACATATATTATGTAGCTAAAATCAAATCTTGCAGCCATCCGTAAGTGCTCTTTAAGAGCGGTTTTGAAGCAGGAGGAGGATTCACACATTTGTATGACTGTTGGTAGGGAATTATACATTTTGGTGGTATAACAGCAGAACGAATTGAACCCCTTGTTTGAGCCAAATCTGGGTTAATGTGATTTGCAGAGCTCCCTCTGGTGTTACGTTTGTGGACATCTTTAATGGTATATTCAGTGATTTCACTTAATTCAAATATCACTTATTTTTTTATTTGGATGTGATAATCCCCCCTACTATAGAGTGTGCTGACCATATAAGGAGTTCCTTCCTGTCCCCAGTTAAAGGTATATTCAGTGATTTGACTTAATCTAAATATCACTTATTTTTTCTTTTTTTCTGGATAATCCTCCCTACTATAGAGTGTGCTGACCATATAAGGAGCTCCTCCCTGTCCCCAGTGAGCCCCTGGGGTCAAAAAACCCTAGTTTCAGTTTTGGTGGCGGGTGGCAAAGCCTTCATCCAATCAGGATGAGAGGGGCCTTCCTCCGATCATGATCGAGTGGGGGCGGGCCTTGGTGCACATGCTGTTGGCCTGTTGCACTTCCCCCCACTGTAGAGCGTGCATGTGCACATTTTGTTACCGGGGCGGACTGGGTGGTTTTCCAAATCACTCAAATCACTGAATGCTCCTTTAACCCCTGGGGGTCAAAAAACCTTAGGTTTCGTTTCTGGCTAGGTGGCCAAGTATTCATCCAATCAGGATGAGAGGGGCCTTCCGCCAATCATGATCGAGCAGAGGCGGGCCTTGGTGTGCGTGCTGTTGGCCTGTTGCACTTCCCCCCACTGTAGAACGTGTGCATGTGCACATCTAGCTACAGGGGCGGACCGGGGGGTTTTCCAAATCACCCAAATCACTGAATGCTCCTTTAATGTTTGTCAAGTAGTTTGACAGGTAATTTAAATGGGTGTCTTTGTGGTGTAGTGTATCTTGCAGACCAGGCCCATTGCAACTTGCTGTCCTCTACCCTGGCCTGAGACGGCTGCAATTCGAAACTGGCCCTCGTAAAATCTGAATCCCCCCCGCCCCCTTTCCCCCTTACTGTAAATGTTTCCTTTCCCTTGTTACCTCCTTACATGATTTCCTGTTTTGTATATAGAAGTGTATATTTGTATGTCTCAAGTTGTGCTTTCATGTGAAATGTACCCATTTAATTCTGCAAACTGTTAATAAATACTTCAATCAATCAATCAATCAATCAACCCAATCCTAGCCAAAATGAGCATGAGTTAAATTAGTTGTAGGTGTGAGGGCAGGCAGTAGCCTGACCTGTTTGTTTTGGGATGTCTGGAGCCTGTTTTTTTTAAGGCCTTTGTGGTGCTATGGTAACATGAGGAGCATGGTAGTTGAAGTGACATTGGATGAGTGCTCCTGCTAGAGTCCTCCGTGTATTTCACCCCAGCTTCCTCATGCCCTCAATGATGTGACGTCCACAACCCACAACTTTATACACAGCCCTGGCTAGGCAACCCCGCCTACCACTTATCTTGTGTTACGCATGTGTACCTGTATGTGTGTGTCAGTGAGGAATCCATACACGTGAGGCTCTATTAAGGAACTCTATGTATGTATGGATTCATGTCTCGCCTGGATGAGTCCCAGAACAGAGTCAATCCTGGGATGAGCCGTCTCGGGTACCTGCATGTGTGTACCTGCATGTGTGCGTGCATGTGCGTCCGTGCATGGTCTTACCTGACCCAGACCCCGAGTTAAAATCATCATCATCTTCAGGGTAGAAACCTCCCGAGCCTGCGTCATCCAGGTACATGTCGTCAGCCTGCGACGAGGGCTTGGCCGCTTCCACTATCTGCACAAACACAGAGATACAACAAACACATGCACATCAGCATCTCCTTCATTACGATTAAGATTTTCAAAATACACGTCGTTTTTTTTAATCACTTATCAATAGTAGGTCTATATTCCAGGGCAGCACAAGGTATCGAACAACCAACAACCAACCAACAAAAAAAATTAATGGGCAAATAAAATAATGTTGCAGCAGGTAAAGAATATGCAAGATATATAAAAGTTTAAAAGTACACAACAACAATAATATCATCAACAACATAAGAATCAGTCCAAAAAAGGGAACATAATAGTATTCTGCAGGAGGGGTGGAGGGGGGGGGATTGCAACATGTGATCTTGTAGATCTGCTATTTTTGAATAAGTACATCAAAATGGAAAGCTTTTCATTTAGCAAATTTGCCCAAAAATAGGGATTCCAGGGTTAATGTGGCTAAAATAGGCTACAGTACATACAGTATCCACATATCAGACTATAGGCAGGTCTACTGTACATTTCCAAAAAGGAAATGCATCCTACTATAAATGCGCCACGTCTCTGTGTACGTGCGTACGTGTGTGTACGGTTGTAATGCACGTAACTCGAGAACCGTTTGACCCACCGACTTCACATTTGACACAAGCGTTCCAAACCCCCACAGGGAGTGCAGTGCCAGGTATCGAGTCGGTCGGACCCACGGTTCTCCAGAACTACCACAAAAGGCTCTGGTCAGGCTCTGCCAGTGGGCCTAATGAGGCCAACTCCTTTCACCTGGGCCAGACTCTGCCAGTGGGCCTAATGAGGCCAACTCCTTTCACCTGTGCAATTTCCAGCCTCTGCCTCAGCCAATTGAGGCTCAACCAATCAGGCTCTGCCAGTGGGCCGAATTGATTGCCAAGTACACTTTTCAGTTTGCAGTCTTCACACACAGGCACATACACAGATCTCCATGTGGGACACTGGCTGACAGTTAAAACGGGTGCTATGACAACGTATATCATTAGGTTCCCAAGTTGCATCGTTCCCAAGTAGGCCGGTGGCCGACTGCGACGGGCACGTACAGGTCTAGTGTAGTTAATTGAGTCTGACCAGAAGCCGGGATAAAACATGTGCTAAAACATGTCCCCACCGGTGATAACAAAACATGAATGACCAGAGGGATGGACCCCCCTGTCCCCCCAGCTGTGACTTCGATGGGGATGGATATCGTCTCTACACGCTATCACTGTTTAATCCACCAATCGGAAATTTCATTCAGACACCAGTACATCACAAAACAATGACTTCCTTGGTTGGCCAAGATAATAGCCTAATTTCTCATTTATATACGCTCATGGGTGGTGGTTCAAATCTCTATTCCACTGCATTAAGTAGATTCAGCATTCATCTGAATTATTACTGTTTTGCTTTGGTTCCCAACTCTGGTGGTGATCAAGGATGCTGTCAGTTAAGTTATGGCTTACCAGCTGGCATTCACCATGGTTGTCTGTCTGGTTGTCTGTCTAAAGCCCAAACCACACCAAAGGGTCGGGTCGGGACAAAACGTTTTTTAAGGTCAACTACACCAATGCAACTCCTTGCAACTCAATGAGTTGCATTGGTATTGGTGTGGTTTACCTTTAAAAAAAAAAATGTCCCGACACGACCGCATGTGGTTTGGGCGTAAATTAGTCCCCGAAAAGATGCACATCATTAAACTCAGCAGTACTCTGTCTGGATGCCCAGGAGTTGATCTATGAATGTATGCCCCGTTTGAATCTTGACAATGTCAAGCTAAAACAGATCTCCAAGATCACAACCAGGGTGAGACTTGAGAGTGATTAAAGGCACACAATTTTCCGACTTTGAACCTAAATCCCATTGTTCTGATACGTTTTGCAAAAGAATACCATACATATTCTGTGTATTTAGCTTGCCGCCACAAATGCGGAAATGTCCTCGTGATGGCATTAAATGCGTCTTTTGACGCACATAGTGTATTCCATTAAACGTATTCCACAGTGCACTCACTGTATGACGCCTAAAAGCACCAGTCAATGTGACTGGCTAAATGTCATGATGTGATGCTCTGTGACCAGCTGTTTTCACTATTTTGAAAGTTTTTAAGCAGTGACATGAACAAAATACGGACACCAGACTAGTCTGAAAGGGGTTAATTTCACTGTACTTTCACCAGTTAATCCAATAAGAGAACGTACTGTACAACAATGTTGCTCTCTCCTTGCCTACACTACAGTAAACAGTAGTAGAATTCTGTGCTTAATCTAATCTAACTTCCGGTATAGGGGTCCCTGTGTGGCACCAAATGCTTTCAAATGGGGGGGGGGTCTGCATCTTAAGAATATGAATCGTATCGTAGCACTTGCCGTAGCACTTGCCCTAGCCTCGACGACCTTACAGGCAAATGCAAAGGCTCAATTTATCTAACTTAGATAGCATTTTATGTAGACACAGCAGTCTATAGTATATACGCATAGTTTCATAGATATTCCACTGTTAGATTCTTAGTTTACGTATGATTCATGATGACTATTGTTTTATGTATTACCATGTTTTTGTTATTGCTTACTATAAATCGCTCTGGATTAAGAGCGTCTGCTAAATGCCTATAAATTGTAAATTGTATCAATTTGGGGGGGCCGTTGACCTAAAAGATGTGGGGGCATCAACGGACCACCCTTGTGTTACTTCCACCTCTGACTCAGACCTGTAAGAGTTTCCCTCCAAACAGATGTCACTGTTTTTATGATCCTAATGGTGCGTGGCCACACAGTCCACTGTCCAATCACAACAGCCCGTCCTCCTCAGCACCGTTGTCCGGGCGACAGGCCGGAGTAATGTGAATGTTTGTGTTCCGGCTAAATGGAGTGATTGGTTGAGTTGGGGAAAAAGAAGGCCAGTTTAACAGAGCCCGTTTGTTTAAAAAGTTACCCGAGATTTAAACAAGAAATAAAAAAGCTGGTGCTGTTATCCGCTATGTATGACACGCACATCTTGTTGCATAGCTAACGCATAAACCCTCCTGCTACGAAGCGTAGACTACCGAGCGTGTTTACGCTGAAACTGTTTGTTTTGCTCACTCTGTGACTGTGTGTGTGTGTGTGTGTGTGTGTGTGTGTTTGTTTGTGAGAGTGAGAGAGAGTGTGTGTGTGTGTGTGTGTGTGTGTGTGTGTGTGTGTGTGTGTGTGTGTGTGTGTGTGTGTGTGTGTGTGTGTGTGTGTGTGTGTGTGTGTGTGTGTGTGTGTGAGAGAGAGAGAGAGAGAGAGAGAGAGGGGGGGGGGGAGGCAGGGAGAGAGAGGGAAGGGGGAGGCATAGGGAGAGAGAGAGAGGGGGGGACAGGGAGAGAGAGAGAAGGGGAGGCATAGGGAGAGAGAGAGGGGGGGGGGGACAGGGAGAGAGAGAGAGGGGGGAGGCATAGGGAGAGAGAGAGAGGGGGGGACAGGGAGAGAGAGAGGGGGGAGGCAGGGAGAGAGAGAGAGGGGGGGGGACAGGGAGAGAGAGAGAGGGGGGAGGCAGGGAGAGAGAGAGAGGGGGGGGACAGGGAGAGAGAGAGAGGGGGGAGGCATAGGAGAGAGAGAGAGAGGGGGGGGACAGGGAGAGAGAGAGGGGGGGGGGACAGGGAGAGAGAGGGGAATAGCTAGGAAGGCATCCATGGTAACGTCCATTCAACCTTTCTCTAGCGATCAGTGACTGGCTGTGTGCGCCCTTCTATACTGATGGCTCCGCTTTAGAAAGGAAACCACAAAAGAAAGGACACTCTATACATCATTCCTCTGTGTGTGTGTGTGTGTGTGTGTGTGTGTGTGTGTGTGTGTGTGTGTGTGTGTGTGTGTGTGTGTGTGTGTGTGTGTGTGTGTGTGTGTGTGTGTGCGTGCGTGCGCGTGTGCGTGCGTGCCAGCTTTGCCCTGAAGCTCTTGTGCAGAAAACGTGAGAGTAAAGAGTTGGACCTTGGGAGAAATAATTGTTATGGATTCTATGATTCTCATGCGTTCATGCTGTACATCATGCCAATCATCCTCCTCCTCATAACACTCTTCATCACAAGTGAAAGTGCCGTTGAGAAGGGCGCACGTATAACAGGTATAGGAGAGCCGCGGGGGAAAAAAAGAGATAACAGAAATATCGCGTCCCTGTCCCTCCCTCCAATCCGTCTGTCTGTCTTGTCCATCCTTCACTGCCTTTTGTCTCAGCTGGACATGATGGCCAGAGCACAGGCCATTCAACCCTAGGAGCTGGCTGATCAAAGGCTGAATTTGTTCAAAGCAACTTTATCTTAACCTTTCCCTTCCAATGACCTCCACCACACACACACACACACACACACACACACACACACAATGAGCTGTCTCAGTGCTCCTGAGTCCCGACACAAGTCCCCGTGTGTTTTGGCGATACAAAACGTCTGAGACACAATGGACCAAAGAGGGACACGCAACAAATCACAGCAGCGACAATGAGCCCTAATGAGACAGAGGCCACACACACACACACACACACACACACACACACACACACACACACACACACACACACAAGCACGCTCGAGTAGACATGTTTACGAGTGCATGTGAGCATTCATTGATTGCATATGCATAAAAACGAAAGTGAGCGCTTGAGTGTGCAGTCTGTGCACACAATGCAGCACCAGCAGCAACCAGCAACACGCACACACACACCAGATGAAAGGCACCAACATCAAAGCATCAATTCCCCTTGCACTTCTTTGGTGTAAATGTATCCATTTGTAACTCTGTAGTGTACAAATGAAGCCAAATGGACCCTAAAACACTGACGATTTCACAGTGTTGTACAGTGTATCAAACATACAGTCTGAACCTCAGACTAATTAACTAACTTGCCTGACAGATTTGAAGTGTGGGGTGACGCAACAACATACATTTACTGATTGAATGGCGTTACAATATTTACGAGGTGATGCACACATAAAAAAGCACATAAGAAAAAGCAATAAAAGCAATTCAAGAGGTGCAAGATAAATGAAGAAATTTGATTCATATGCTATCGAGTTGTCCACACTCAAAAGATTTATTTTATTTTAGTCGCCAAGATTGCTGGGGGAAATAAATATCATTGTTAACTGGAAATCAGAAAATTCTCCACCACAAAAACATTGGTTGAATGAACTTTCTTCTTATTGTATTCCTGAGAAGATCTTGTATAATGTA
>NC_136796.1:13926752-14046752 GCF_951216825.1 Electrona antarctica | reverse complement strand
TCCCTAAACTTCTTTACCTTTTTTACTATATTGAAAAAAAATTGATGTCGATGTAGATCGGCTAGATGAACAATTTTAACACTTTAATTGCCCGGAACTATTTAATCCATTACATTCATGCGCCCAGTCGATTTATAAACACGGACGCCTTTTCCGGACGGACCGGCCGGAAGTTCATGATGTTGTGTAGCAGCTAACAATAGCCACAGCACTTTAGAATCGATCGACAACAACGGGAGACAAGAATAAATCTATCGAGACTAGCGACTGGACCGCGGAGCGCCGTCTAACACAGGATCTTTTTTCAGAAAAAGACGGGATGATTTAGATCGCGATTTATGAACGTTTTAAGATTTTCGTTTTCATCAGCTAAACAGAGGAGGGAGTTTTTTGATGACGTCTCAGTCTTGCGCGTCACCGAGGAGAGCCCAGCAGGCGCGCCTGGGCTATACAGCCAGGCGATCTGTTCTCGTATCAATAAACTTCGTCTTTAGGACAATACTTCGTCCTGAGCGTCGGGCGTTACTAATAGAAAGGACAAAGAACTTCGTCCTGGGCGATTAATCTGTTCATGCTTTCAAAATAGTAAAATAAATAGATAAAAAAGGCAAAGAAGTTTAGGGATAAGGGGTATAGATAGCATGGTGAAAATAGGGCCCAGCGCTGTCTTCTGCTTGCAAACACGCTGTGGTAGCACAGTGGCCCACAGAAGACACATTTATTGACCAACAGATACACATCTAGACACTAATAGATACATCACATTGTGCTTCTTTGTTCAAAATATGCAAATATTCTTTGCTCAAATATCTACATTCAGCACATGCATCCCATTGTACTACTACTCTGTAGAAAGTCTCCAGATTTTGCATCGGTCCGGAGAAATAAATCAGTCCTCGTTATCTTAGAGAGCCAAACAAACGCCTGTTGAAACAATTCAATAACTGTTTGCAATTGATGGGGTGGGAGAGAGAGAATTGAGAGAGAGAGAGAGAGAGAGAGAGAGAGAGAGAGAGAGAGAGAGAGAGAGCGAGCAAGAACAATCGTGTTAATCTCTAATGAACTAAGCAAAGGTGGCAGATATAGGCCTGAGGAGGATGTCACTTTATCAGTCTAACACAGCCTGGCTGCCTCAGATCCATAGACTGCAGATCAATACAGCAGTCGATCGGCCCACAGGTGCCCAGCAGCCAATGGTGAAAAGTATTAAGTACATTTACTTAAGTACTGTACTATACAATTTTTAGGTATATTTTTTACTTTACTTGAGTATTTCCAATTTCCAATACTATTAATTCTACTCCACTACATCTCAGAGGCAAATATTGTACTTTTACTACATTTTGCGTTGAACAACACCTGCCACTTGATAACTGGTTGCTTGAAGCCTACCAACGTGAACAACCTGCATCTCCTCGCTGGCATTGCCCCTGCAGATGTGAGACGGGAAGCCGCCAGCCGAGTAGAGATAAATGGTAAATGGTGCATTTATATAGCGCCTTTATCCATGGCGCTTTACATATATTGTGCATTACATTCACCCATTCACACACACATTCATACACCGATTGCGGCGGAAGCCATGCAAGGTACCAACCAGCACATCGGGAGCAATTTGGGGTTCAGTGTCTTGCCCAAGGACACTTCGACATGTAGACAGGAGGAGCCGGGATTCGAACCGCCGACCCGTGGATCATTGGACGACCTGCTCTACCTCTTGAGCCACAGTCGCCCGCGAGATGACAAAAGCTACCAGCGATGAACGCCACCTCCTTAATGGACGCAAACTCCTGGCCCAACGACTGAAGTCAAGGTCAAGGAGAAGCATCTTCAGCCATGTCCAGCCCCTTACAACAATTCGGGAAGAAACCAGACTCCAGCTATGGACAACAAAGCCTGAGAATGACCCCCCTCCTATTGATATGGGAATCACCCCTTCTGAAGACCTCCCTTCTGGCTCAGAAGCACCATGGGTCCGGTGGAAGACTCTCAACCGCCTGAGAACAGGAACAGGGCTACAAAACCGGCCCAACCATCTGTGAATGTGGAGAAGATGACCATACGATGCAGCACGGCCTTGACTGCCCTCTACTACCCAACCCGTGCAGCTTAAAAGATCTCGCAGAGTTCAACAATAATGCAAAAGACTGTGTAAAGAAATGGGAAACTGTCATCTAACCGGGCATGCTTCAAAGACACGAAAAGAAGAAGACTACATTTATTTGAAAACTTTAGTTACTAGTTAATTTGATTAGTATTACAAAACAATACATTAACCACTTCAGCCCTTTGGCTATTTGAAAATAGCCGATCCGATCTACAAGCTCACAATGCGTTGCAATGTGACGCATTGTGAGCTTGTAGATCTGCAATTTTCAAAAAAAATTATACATTTGAAAACTCGAAACGGGACAATCTGCACAATGAGTACTTTCTACCTTTGGTAATTTAAGTACATTTTGATGACAATAATGTTGTACTTTTACTCAAGTAAATTTTGAATTCAGGACTTTTACCTGTAACCTGTATTTCTACAGTGCAGTATTGATACTTTTACTTAAGTAAAGAATGTGAGTACTGTTTCCACCACTGCCGTTTCATCTCACCCTCACACTGGCACTGTCTCCTTTAGCTGGGTGGCCTTTAACCACTTACACCCTATACCATTTGTTGCACGTCAAATAGCGGAAAATAGTCTATTTTTCACAATGCAGAAGGTCCACAAGATCGGCTTGTAGATCGGCTATTTCCAAATTCCTGAAAAGTAGGGGAGAAGCATAGCGTCCATTGGGCCACTCGGCCACAGAACCAGTCAATTGAGATCTTGCCCATTCAGTCTAGCATCTTAAATACTGGGGCGAAAAACAACAGAAGATAGCCTACATTGGCAGTAACCTCGCGTCACCAGACTTTCTAGCTCACCTCGGAGTGACATCGGCCGCCCCTCATCATGGGCATGCACTGTTGTAGCTAATGTGTCCAAACAACCCGCCTTTGTTTTAAATGGTCCCCCATTAGTAACGCCAGGGCTCCACCGGACGCGTTGCGTATCCGTCGCGTGCGTCAAAAAACGCACCGGTTCAATTTTAATGCACGCGTCGCGTCTCCGTCAACGCAACGCAACGCGGGCAGTGGAGCCACCCTTCATTGATTAAAAAGGGAACATTCCCTGACGGTGACGCGACGCTGACGCGCCCGGTGGAGCCCGGCCGTAAGTCGGCAAAGCTGGTTTCACCTATCGGCCGGATTTGCACATTTGAGTACAGACAGCTGCAATACCGCTGGGTGACCTAGTAAGTGGCACTGTTGAGCAGCCTACACTGACCACTATAACTACAACTTAGCACAGTGCAGTAGAGTACAGAGTACAACGCACGCACGCACGCACGCACGCACGCACGCACGCACGCACGCACGCACGCACGCACGCACGCACGCACGCACGCACGCACGCACGCACGCACGCACGCACGCACGCACGCACGCACGCACGCACGCACACACACACAGGGGGGCAGTGGTTCAGGGGTAGAGTGACCGGATGGGAACCGCAAGGTTCCCAATTCGAACTCGGGCTCGGGTGTCGAAGTCTGAACCCCTAATTGCTCCCGATATGCAGGTAGGGCAGGTGCCTTGCATGGTTTCCTCCGGCATCAGTATGTGAATGGGTGAATGTAATGCACAATCTCTGTAAAGCGCCTTGGATAAAGGCGCTATATAAATGCACCATTTACACACACACACACACACACACACACACACACACACACACACACACACACACACACACACACACACACACACACACACACACACACACACACACACACACACACACACACACACACACACACAGCTCTGCAGTTGGCACGGAAGTGAAAAGAAAAAAAAGAGTACTTGTTCCAAGCACTGTTGAAGAGGTGGAGGGTGGCAGAGGGAAGCAGCAGAGCATTAAGAGGTCCACTGTACAGAGGGAGTATAATTGGTTCAGTACCAATAGAGCAGAACAGAGCTGTCCAAACAGACACCACTACTTACAGTAGGCCGATATATACAGCATTTACAGGTATGGATGGTGACAGGGCTTGGTCATACAGGGCTTGTTATAGCTGTGTTTGGAACCTCATATGTACGATTTAGCTCTGAGAAGAGGTTCTGTGCCAGGATATCTCTGCACGCGGGTAGAAGTGGGGGGTTGAGCCCGTCCAAAAACAGTGGCGAAAACGCTTTTCACAGTATCGTTTCCAAATAGTAAACTAAAGATCAGAACCGAGCTACAGATGATAAACTTAGGACTGGCACGTACAATTTGAAGACAGGGGTGAAACAACTGCTTAAATCAGGCTTAAATAAAAATGTAGTCCAGTCAACCCCCGTCCTCACGCGCAGTACTGCTTCCGTAAGATTGCATTGGGAAAACATTGTAGGCCTACTAGCTGACTTCATAAAGCTTCATAAGTTTATCATCTGGTCTGAGACACGCAGACCAGAGTCTTCATCTGGTGATTTCATCAGGAATATGCAGTTTTGGCACATTTGGCACCTACATAGATAGATAGATAGATAGATAGATTCTTTATTTTTGTGTCATGCACCCAAGGCGCCCAGCCCACATGGACTTATAGGACACACCACAAATCATTGCGTCAGTATTGCATTGTGTACAAGAAACTTTTTTTTTCTTTTCTTTTTTCTTTTTTCTTTTTTTTTTTTTTTTTACACAAACAAAACATTCTGCCTTTTTTCCCACACTTTGCATAAAAAGTCTGCTAAAGCAAAAATACCTTTCCTAAAACAAAATTCCAACTTTTCGTAGTCCTCTAACCAGAAAAAGTTAACACAGATAGTTGTCATTTTACAAAAATGTCCTACAGTGACTAGTACTACTACACCTTTCAACAGAACAGGACGTGATAAACATCTATGGAAGCACCCAAAGCAAGCCTTATTACATTAAAGATGTAATGAAATGAAAAATAAGATTTTAATAAGACTTTTAGAGCATATCCATGGTCATCATATGGGCATACCTAACAATAGATGCCAAAACAACGGGAACATTTCCATTTTTGCGTATTGTGTAAATATGCATCTGAAAACATTATAGGTTAGAAATGTAGTAGCACACATGCTTTGGTCCTCCACGCACGGATGTAGCGTAGACAGACGTCCCATAGTGTGAAGCGATGCAACACTCTGATTGGTTCAGAAACACAGAGGCTTCCGTTTCGGACTGAAACTTCAAAATAAAATGACCGAAAAAGCCATTGCACCCCATTTTTAACTGTGCTGACAACAGCGAACATTTGTGTAGTGAATGTTGAGCAGTGAACACTGGGACATTTTAGTGATTTAGAGATATTCTTTTGGGACTCGGGACACCCGGCCTGAGACCGGGACAATCCCGGCACGTTCGGTCTGGTCACAAAACCAGCCAGAACACCAGCGGTCGACGGCACTGGTGATGTCCAAACAAGGGCCTGCAGGCTAAACAAATTGCTGTGGTTGAAACGGGGGGTGGGGCTGAGCCTGTGTATGTGTATGTGTATGTGTGTGTGTGTGTGTGTGTGTGTGTGTGTGTGTGTGTGTGTGTGTGTGTGTGTGTGTGTGTGTGTGTGTGTGCGTGCGCGCACACGTGCGTGCGTGCGTGCGTGCGTGCGTGCGTGTGTTCTTCAAAAACTGCTCTGACTTTTATTGCCCTCCCAGGGATCATAATAAGGATCTAATTGATAGTCTTTGAGCCAGGGGCAGGGAGAGGAGGGGAGTTCCTGCAGGAAGTTGACACAAATCAAACTCTCTCTAAGCCCCAAGGCCTGGAGCTCGTCCAGCTGAGAGGCGGTACAGTGTGCGCGTGCGTGTGTGTGTACGAGTGTGTGTACGAGTGTGTGTGTGTGTGTGTGTGTGTGTGTGTGTGTGTGTGTGCGTGCGTGCGTGCGTGCGTGCGTGCGTGCGTGCGTGCGTGCGTGTGTGTGTGTGGGGCAGGGAAAGAAAGAGGGAAAGAAAAAGATGACGAAGAGAAGAGAGAAAGAAAGAAAAGAACCACAATGCGACAGACAGAAGGAGTGAGGATTTGGAAAGAGAGAGATGAGAGAGAGAAAGGCAGAGAAAGGAGACAGAGTCGTGAGTTAGTTGGCATTTAGCAAAGATAACAGAGCAGGAAACAGAGTTTGTTCATTTGGTTCATCTGGATGATGGCTCCTACTCACTTAACCACGAGCTTCCTGTTTTGCCCTAATGCTGTTAAAAGTAGGAAATAATACATTCCAGTAAAGAGAAACGTGACATTTACAATGAGGACTCTTAACAGCAACGTATAAGTAACTTATGCAACTTAGGTGAAAAAGCCACCCTAAGCGAAAGTTTAATATGAATCATAATATAATATTCACGATATAAAATGAAGTGTTATATCTGAGTTGTAATTCCTCTCTAAGTTTAGTATTGAAGCTAATCATAAAAAAAAACATATGGTTGACTTAGTCTTAGTCACCCATTCATACAATCATGTGTGTGTTTCGACCAATGTTGGTTGTGAAGGCATAGCGTTGCAAGTTAACAATAACACTGGAAGTTGAAGGAAAACATAATTCAAACTCTCTGCTTATTGAGCAGTTGAGACGAATAACCATCTAAGTCCATTCTGACCCCTCCTTGAAAAGGCCTATCTGTACTGACCCCTTATCCATGATTTATACATGGTTAATTACTATGGACTTATTCAAGTTTAGGTTTGATTTAAATTCAGATTCAAAACTTCGAAACTATAGGCAAACTTGTTTTGTTTTTGTTAGGAGAGCTGACAATGACAATCCAGCTACCGGTCTGTGGAATCCCCCAGAGATCTAAGCCTGCCCAAACAAAACAGCATCAGGATGACAGACAAAGTCAGAGAAGGTTCAATTACAGTAGGGAAACAGTACAGATACAATTTCTTTTTTGAAAAGCATTCCTTTACTTGTATCACCCCAAATGATTTTAATTTGTTATTATTCCATAGCACACAAACAAACAGCGAAAAAGGAATTTGACTACTTAAATCCTATGGCAATATGAATGTACCAGAAAGTTACTGCAAGTTAAACTACCAGTTTCACTGTTCACGAACACGTGATGAAGCCATATCTTCAAGTTAAACTACCAGTTTCACTGTTCACGAACACGTGATGAAGCCACATCTTCAAGTTAAACTACCAGTTTCACTGTTCACGAACACGTGATGATGAAGCCACATCTTCAAGTTAAACTACCAGTTTCACTGTTCACGAACACGTGATGAAGCCACATCTTCAAGTTAAACTACCAGTTTCACTGTTCATGAACACGTGATGAAGCCACATCTTCAAGTTAAACTACCAGTTTCACTGTTCACGAACACGTGATGAAGCCACATCTTCAAGTTAAACTACCAGTTTCACTGTTCACGAACACGTGATGAAGCCACATCTTCAGCGAGACCTAATAAAATGTATTCCTGGCATGTCATAACAGGATATTTGGTGCTGTGAAAATAGCAGATCTACAAGCTCACACACCGCGGCACAGCCGGGAGCAGTTGTGGTTATTTTCGCAGAAGAAATTTGGTGTCGAGGGAAAAACTAAGCGGCCAAGGATAGACCACTGCACTGGGGGGGGGGGGGGGGGGGGGGGGAGGGGGGGGGAGATCAACCCTCTCCTCTTGGTTTCTGAAAAGTGTACCTTTCTGAGATATCAAGTTTCTGCAGGTCACCAGCGCTATTTGAACTATAGATCACTCTCTCTATTACCTTGCAGTTCCTCTCTGCCTCTCGCACTACGTATACCCTGCTGATTCCAGAGAGGAGCTCAGAACAGATCACGTTGCCCTGCTCACTCAGTACAGTAGGTGAGAGGCACGCTCAGCGACCTGAGCATGCCACTGCGCCTGCCCTGTGGGTATGCGCTCTGCTCAGATTCATATCGTCTCCCGTTCCAAAACAAACGTCCGCCTGACATACGAAGGCAGACGCCACATTCCACAGGGCTCAAGCCCCCTCTGTACAGGCGAGGGGGTTGGTGGAAGGTGCAGCAGGAGGGGCTTCCAGCCCACTCTTTCAGGGGTGACTGTACCGTAAATGTAACTGAGCTCAGCTTACAGGAATACAGGAAGCTGTCCTCGTGCCCTTCCTAAAAACTGCAGCATGGCACACGCACACACACCTCTTCTTACATTTGGTCAAATCTTGTTCTAAATGGAGGAACTCCATTGTTGCTCAATTAAAAAAATATATATATATATATATCACACCCGTGTGAAGTGAGGGGCGCTCTGCCGCATCATCATACATCATCTCATTCTGGCCAATCACAATTTGCGTCCTCGCCTTTGCGATCAATGTATGTGTTACGCAATGTTTTTGTTTACACAAACACTCAAAATTGTCCATTCATTGTCAATGGCATTTAATGTTTGTGTTAGGACAAAATATGGGTTACACACACCAAAAGCTGGACATAGCCGGATGGGCTATCACCCCTGAAAAATATACAGTATATATATATGCAAAATGTGTACTTTGGCTCATTTAAGACAAGTGTGAAAAGTGCAGATTAGTTGTGAGGATGGGGACCCGGCCAAGGTAAAAGATGAGCAACCTTATCGTTCCTCTGGTGGTGCAGTGAGTGGACTCCATCATTACATGAATGACTGAGTTCAGCTTTTTATGGGTGCATTAGCACATCTTTATGTCCCCATAAAGACTGAGTAAATGCTCTAAGAGCGGCAGGACAATCACAACATAAAGACTGAGTAAATGCTCTAAGAGCGGCAGGACAATCAAAACATAAAGACTGAGTAAATGCTCTAAGAGCGCAGGACAATCAGGACAATCACACCGCGCCGCCCGGCCGACACACCAGCCAGCCAGGCCATCAGTGTTACAGTCACATTTTAGTCACCTGGAATGTTTTAGTGTTAGTCTATAGTTTTAGTCGACTAAATATCATAAGATTTTAGTTGACATAGGGCTCCATTTTCGTCACCGCTAAACCCTTTACCCCTAAACTTCTTTGCCTTTTTTGCAAAACTTTTTTGAATAGTTAAAATGGCCAGTCTACAAGCTCACAACGTGTCAATGTAGATTGGCTAGTTGAACTATTCAAAAATGTTTTTCAAAATAGTAAAAAAGGCAAAGAAGTTTAGGGATAAGGGGTTTAGCGGTGACGAAAATGGAGCCCTAAATCTACAGTTGATTTAGTCGACTAAAACGTATTTTGGTGGACCTTGATGGCGTCGTAGCGCGTCGCTGGTAGATCAGCTATTTTCAGCATGATGCAACCAAGTGTCCACGAAACCAACACTGCAGGCCCGGCCGTGCAGCGCTGCTGCTGCTGCTGCTCTACGGACGGACATACTGCACGGAGCCCAGCGCTGACGGATCAGCTACTCCTTCCCCGTGCTGCTATGGGGAATGTTCTGGTCACAAAGAGAGGATCAAGAGCTGACACGGTCGGTCGGAGGGCCCGGGGGCCGGGGGCAGGGAGGGGGGGGGGGCCTGGCTGGTTGATAGGAGGGATAGCTGCAAAGGGGAGGAAGAAACCCCCCCGGAGTGATGATCGGCTTTCAGCCTTCCAAATAAACAGCACGTCAACGTCAGCCTGGACACCTCAACTACATCCATATGTGAAGCAGAAAGGCTTGGCTGCATGGGGCTTATACAACTGTTTCCCACACACTGGGTCGGGACCCATTTGTGGGTCGTGGACGCATTTTTATTAATAATAATAATATATATATTTTTTTGTATCTAAAAAACATTCCCAAAATAGCAAAAGACGCGTTGTGAGCTTGTAGATCTGCTATTTTCAGTAGTTTGGGTCTTGGGCAAACGTCTAATTTCCTTTTTGGGTCTTAAAGCTAAAACGTTTGGGAACCACTTGGCTTATAGAACTGGATTGGTGGAAACCTTTGTTGGAGTTCCTGTAGAACTAAAACCAGCTAGCGACACTGCAATATGTCCTCAGTGTTGATTTAACTCTGAGAGTAAGGGCTCCATTTTCGTCACCGCTAAACCCCTTATCCCCAAACTTCTTTGCCTTTTTTTACTATTTTGCTAAACATTTTTAAATAGTTAAAATGGCCAGTCTACAAGCTCACAACGTGTCAATGTAGATTGGCTAGTTGAACTATTCAAAAATGTCTTTCAAAATAGTAAAAAAGGCAAAGAAGTTTAGGGATAAGGGGTTTAGCCGTGACGAAAATGGAGCCCTAAATGTCTATGAGTTCAATTAACACAGATCAAAAACAATACAGTATGTAAAGAGAGAAAAGAAAAATCGACCTCAGTCCAAATCATAAACACAACACAATCACAGAGACCTCTGTTCAGAAAGACAGAACATGGCATGCCAGTGCATTATTGCTTCCCGAGACGAGGAAAGTCATTTTTCATGCCGTGGTTTGCAAATAAATACGCACACGCTCGCACACACGCGCGCACACGCACACACGCACACACACACACACACACACACAGAGACCATTGGCCGACCAACAGTGCGTTGCGCTCACCCCATACCTACACAGCTGTGTATATTGTTAAGCAAATATAGCCTCGATAACAATGGAACAGGCAGCGGTCAACCACTGTGCATGGTGCCTCCTGCTCCACTTTTGTGAGAAAAAAGAAGGCGCCATGCAAATCTAGTATTGTTGCTCAAGTGTGGTCTCCAATTTGTACATTTGTACATATTGCAAGTGTCAGAGAGAATATTATTGACGTCTGTCCCCCCCACACACACACACGGACGACACGCACACACGCGTGTGCGCACACGCACGCACGCACGCACGCACACACGCACGGCATTAGGGCTGATTTACTTCATCTCAAACCACTAAATACTTCAGCAGCCTAATTAAAGGCACTCTCGTTCAGTCAAGTGGCTCTCCGGAGGCCCTGATGAGTTTTAATGTAAACTTAATGTAAACCTTCCCTCTCTCCCTGTGAAACCTCTCCGTTGGCTCCCGCCCCAGAACTCATAAAGAGAGGCCCGCGAGACACAATGTGGAGCTCACGTGGCTTCAACATGGGCCCTTATAGTTTGGGGAGAAATACCTCAGTGCGATGGTATCCATCCAGCCTCACCGACCGTGACTGGCTTTTCTTTCTGCACTCTGCACAAGAAGGCGCGCTCTCTCTCGTATGACTTCCCAGGCCCCACGGTGAGGGTCTGCCCCGATCCCGCCCTCCTAGTCCACCTCCCCCCTGCTGGTCGAGGAGCGGGCCGGGGGAAATTCCTCAGCCCCGTTAAACGGCTTTCTGATACGCACGGGAAAGCCTAGATTCTTTGTCAGCCGTGAAACTCTAGATGCTGGGAAATGGGCTTCACCTTCCAGTCATCTCTAGCTCTGCACAAGAGGGGGGGGGGGGGAGATTTGCTACACCGCGGCGGATATTTCTTCCCTCCAGTCAGGGAGGAAATATGAAGCTGAAGGGAGAAGGTTGAGCTGAGCTGAGCACAGCAGAGCGCAGAGAGAGAGAGATTTAAGTGCTTTATATAAAACAGGTTTCATATTCTGTATCTCAAAGACTCAAATAACCAAAAATGCAGCAAGGCATAGCATCGGAACAATCTGGAGTTGCTCCATTCAGCCTGTGGTCGTTATAGAGCCTATATATACTGAATACTGTTATCAGAGGCACAAACCACTCACTATATATATATACTGAATACTGTTATCAGAGGCACAAACCACTCACTCGCGAGTTAAAATGGAGTCCAGCGGTGCACGCACACAAAATGCAGGCACACCGTGTTGAATGAGAGTCGTGGCTCGTTCAACAGGAGCGGAGGAAAGAAGAAAGCTACCCCAAACCACTGACCCCCTTCAGATTCAGTGATGAAGACCCTTGACCAACCATGTGTGGCCAAAGCAACCATTCATTGATTTAAAACTGTGAGTGCGTGGCTTTGATTTGATTGACTTACCTATATCCCTTATAGGGCCACTTCACCCCTTTTGCAACCAGATCTTATTTTAATGATGTTTAAGGACACAAGAAACACTTTCCTGGGCTTTTTATGTGTGTAATATGTGTTTCTAGAAATTTGAGTCATCACGCCATGTTCATGACCAAACATTTTCATGAAAATGTGATCTCACTTCCTTCCTGGACTGTATGTTGTCGCAGCAAGACAGCCCACATGGGGTGTCTCCCAACCACAGGTGCACCAAAGCATTATGGTCATTGTAGGAATTCAGCGATCCAGTCAAACCCTAGTCAAACACAGACTACATTATTTTTCTGGCCATAGGGTGCAAATTTCAAATTGTGCTAATTAGGTATCTACTACAAATACTATTAACATTGAGTGACTGCAATTTCTTCCAGCGGTGAAATACCCCTTTAACTTGGCTGAACACGACAGCCACAACGAACGCAACAACAACATGTCGTCATTGACAGTTCTTGCAGTACAAGTGGCCTTCAGAGCCCAGCCAAAGCCCCCAGTGAGGCTCAAATCGAAAAAATACGTAAGTAGACCGTTCTTCCGGGTGCTTCAAAACGCCACTGAGCAACTACCACTGAAATGAATAGCAGGGGGGGGGGGGTCTTCGCTCCAGTTCAGTCTCTATCCTTTTAATACTCTATGGCCCAGCCTCTCCAACGTGAACCCATCAACAGCATCATCAAGGCCAGATCTGTGTGAGTGAATGTCCGTGTGCGACCCCTCTGCCTGCCTGCCGCAACCACAGACTCTTTACAAAATAATCCTCTATATAAGCTTTGTATACGCTGCCTGGCTTCGTTAATGATTGTCCTTGTTCTCTGTGGTTTGCCTCATTTGAAAGAGAAGCGGGCGGGGGGGGGAGAAAAGTTATGGAAAGAAACGGTGACGGAGGTAAGAGCCCAGGTAAGAGCGCACACACACACACACACACACACACACACACACACACACACACACACACACACACACACACACACACACACACACACACACACACACACACAGATAATTTTTACAAGCATCATCGGTTTCACCCTCGTCTAATTAATAGCCAATCCTGGCTTTCATGTCAACCTTTAGCTGGACTAAAAGAGAGTACATTAACTCTCCCCCTCCCTCCCTCCCTCCCTCCCTCCCTCCCTCCCTCTCTCTCTCTTCATTCTCAGTCCTCTCCCCCGTCTCCGTGTCTCTCATGAAGGCCCACATGCTTGCAGACAGTGGTGGAAAGACTTAAGTAAAAGTATCAATACTGTCTGCAAGGTAGAAATACTCTGTTACAAGTAAAAGTTCTGAATTCTAAAACGTACTTGAGGAAAGGACAAAAGTATTGGTATCAAAATGTACTTAAAGCAAGCAAAAGAAAAGGTACTCATCATGCAGAATGTGCCATCGCGACGCATGGTGAGCTTGTAGATCCGCTCTTTACAAATGGCCGAAATGTATAGAGCACTGAAGTGTTTGATGTATGTTTTGTTATCTAATCAAAGTAACTAGTAACTAAAGTTTTCAAATAAATGTAGTGGAGTAAAAGTACACTATTTGCCTCTGAGATGTGTAGTGGAGTAGAAGTAAAAGTATTGGACTTGAGTACAGTACTTAAGTAAATGTACTGCACTCCAGTCTGCAGGGAAAGTGCCTAGGCCTGCAGCCAGCCTCACACCACTCCCCCATTATCCCGGAGAGAATGTTATCACGTTGGCACAAGCTTTAGTCTCTTCAAAAGGTCTCAACGACCCACTCTCCCTTCAGTCACTCATTGTTAATATGAAACAAATCACATTTCAATCTCAGGCACTGCCTGCGTGCCGTTATGGATGGAATCTTCTCATTTCTCCATCTTCTAAGGCACCAGTAAGTCGCTCCCCTTCACGATCACGATCCTACACTTAAGCCCTATTTTATACTTTGGCGTGGGACAGTGTCGCGTGAAAATAGCTGATGCTGTCGGGGGCACTCGCTGATCAGCCTGTGTCGGGGCCCACTGACATCTAGTTACGCGTCTGGTTCAAAGTGGTTAATACTTATCGTCCAAAACCGTTACTTTTCAGGAAATGGAAAAGATAACCTGTGTTCCGATGGAACCAATAGTTATTATTTAGTCATACGTTCTTGTTTCAGTCAGGACAACTCATGAATGGATGAAATATATATTTATTGAATATAATATGAGCAATATATTATTATGGTTAGGCAATAATTGGATCTGCTTTTTCTGATCTCTGATCAAGCGCATCAGTCCCAACTAGTGATGCACCGAATATTCGTCCGCAGAAAATATTCGGCAGAAAATGGCACAAAATGCATTTTCGGCTTATTCGCTTTCGGCCCGAATAGGCAGAAAATATATCACCGAATAGTGTATGCAATTAATGCATTCAAAAGAGCTGAATAAATGTTTTATGGACCCATAATAGTGATTATTATTTAAGTTAAGTTTTGCCATAACCATTCATTTTGCCATAAATCAGGTAGCTTTAAGGTACGGCCATGACAGCAATGGTAGGAAAAAAAGATATATAATATTAATCATATTCGGATATTCGGTTTTCGGCCAACTGTTTCCTATATTCGGTATTCGGTTTCGGCCAATAATTTCCCTTTCGGTGCATCCCTAGTCCCAAACCATAGGGACTCCGAATCCCCCGTACCTAAACAGCAGATCCAAAATAACAGGTGGTACTGTAGCTGCAGGTGGACGAGGGTGAGAAGCAAACGTTTAAGCAGACAGCTTAAACTATTTGCAGACAGCAGCGCAGCAGTATCAGTGTGCAGCAGCAAGCAAGCAAGCAGGATGAGCAGTGCAAACTTCCAGTTTAAATAGCCGGAATGAAGATGGAATGAGTGTGTGATTGGATGAAGTGAATCATGTGAATGAGAAAGTGATGCTGAGGCGGCCCAATGAACGGCCAGCAGCAACTGCACTGAGTTTCCTGACTGAACTTGCTCTGCGCATGTCTGTGACAGACACGACGCTCATTAGTACTTTGTATTGGTTCGAGTATTTATAAAGACACACTTTTTGGGGAAAATAGCGGAAATATCAAATCTACAAGCTCACAAGGCTGTTGCATCTTTGCTCAAAGAAGGGCTCAAATTCATGAAGAAATAAAAAGTTGAAATATGGAGATAGACTGTCTACGACTCGGCCCGACAGCATTCGTTAACTTATATAGCTTTACGTTTAGCCTGCAGTTTCACAGCCTAGACGAGGCTGTAACCTTTTCTTTCTCCGTGAAAGCGGTAGGAAATTAATAGTTAGTCTCCCAGTTTGGCAGGTATTCTCTGAGGGGGAAAACGGAGAAGACAGGATCTGGATATTGCAGGAAGCAGCTCCAAACTCCCCCAACCCCAATACTACAGTTCAAACACTCATCTTCTGGGCTGTGTGTGTGGTGTGTGTGTGTGGTGTGTGTGTGTGTGTGTGTGTGTGTGTGTGTGTGTGTGTGTGTGTGTGTGTGTGTGTGTGTGTGTGTGCCACGCACGCATGTGCATTTGTATGCATGAGAATGTGGTTCTCATGTATGATCGTGTGTCAAATCCTCTGTGTTAATTTCACTCTGAGGATTTGACTGTGTGCGATGCATTGTGTGCATTATATGAATGCCACGTGTATATGTGAGTCGGTGTGAAAGTGATCGTGTGTGTGTGTGTGTGTGTGTGCGCGCGTGCGTGCATGTGTGTGTGTCCGCGTGTGGGCATGTGTGTGTGTGTGTGTGTGTGTGGTTGTGTGTGAGAATGTGTGTGTGAGAATGTGTGTGTGAGAATGTGTGTTTAGTTCAGGTGGATCACCACCCATAAAAACATAATTTTAACACTTTCTGTTCACTTTTTTTGAAATAAGATCTTTCTCCTAGTATAATCATAGTACCTGATGATCTGTTTTAGGGCGGAAAGAAATCATGTGCATGTGTTTATTTTCTCATCTAATAAAACTTTATTTGTGTCATCTTCGTTTATTAATTTGCTTATCCGTGAAATGTTCTGAAACAGAAATAATCAAATTTTAATTATGAATACAATGAAGGTTTTCCAAATTGATTCGTTTTTTTTATTTTTTATTTTTTTATTTTTAGTTCTGTTCTGCATTGTTATGCTCTCTGTTCTCTGTTCGGTTCCATATTCTGTTCTGGTCCATTCTGGGCCATTGGGCTGGGCTGCTGTCAGCCTCCTGCAGACAGACAGACATTCCTGATGAAAAGCTGGGGAGCAGCAAGGCTGAGAGGACCTGCCAAGACCTACTTGAAGAGCGGGGAGGAGAGGATAAACAGGACTCTCTTTATCTCGTGTCATTACACCAGCCAGCCAAGAAGAGGAAGACGAGCATGGATGAGCAGATGGAGGGATTACATGCTCCAAAGTCTTGCATTTCAAATGCACACACTGCACTGTATTATATGTACACAACTAAATCCATTTAAAAAAGTGTGGAATTTACAAAGTCACACATCAGATTGTGTTGTGCATGTGTTGTGCATGTGTTGTTTTGTTGCGCGTGCTGTGTGATGATGGCAGAAGACTACTATCTATATTTCTTCTCAGGTGCATGCATAGACGAGTACATACTGTAAAACATGAGAAACAGAGAAAACATATGCATTTACACTCTGCCCTCCCGTACCAGGCAACAGCATTCAATAACACTAGAGTGACTTCAAAAGCTTCAAAGATCTGCCAGATGAAAAACCATCGTCCTGTTTGTTATATAAAACACACACACTGTATACTTGCGTCACATGCCGAAAATAGCTCACAACCGTGAGCTTGTAGATCGTCTATTTTTGGTGTGCGACACGCCGTCCGGCGAAGTATTGCACGCACGCACGCACGCACACACGCACGCACACACACACACACAGACACACACACGCACACACGCATACACACACACACACACACACAGCTAGTCAGAATGTTAGTTAGGGCTCAGCGGGGCTCCAGAGGAGATGAATGCAGTCTTTCAGGTCACAGCGTGGCTGCCAGATCCACCATTCCTATATAAACACAGGTGCTGACGTCCCCGGAACAAGAAAAGAGCGTGTGTATGTGTATGTGTATGTGTATGTGTATGTGTATGTGTATGTGTATGTGTATGTGTATGTGTGTGTGTGTGTATGTGTGTATGTGTGTGTGTGTGTATGTGCGTGCGTGCGTGCGTGCGTGCGTGCGTGCGTGCGTGCGTGCGTGCGTGCGTGCGTGCGTGCGTGCGTGCGTGCGTGCGGAAGTAGAGAATATTGTAGGTCATCATCTCCCAATATACATAAACATATTTGAGCTGTCAACGTCATCATCAGCATCATCATCGTCGTCATCGTCACCCGAGAGGACAACACAGCCTGTGATCATCAGTGCTGCTGAAGGCTCTGTGGAGACTGTGGCACCAGAACACCTTCTGCTCCAAGCTAGGGCTGGACAACACCACTTCAAATCAATATCACCACCCTCATTTCAAACTTTTGCCTCGAGTACAATTAATGAATGGTTATTTTAGGACAATATAATGAAAATAGCAGAGCAGAGCTACAAGCTCACAATGTGTCAAGACGCAACGCGTTAAAAGCTTGTACAGCTCAGTGGCTTTGTATTTAGAGTGAGACTGGGAGGTCGGGGTTCGATACCCCACCTGACCTGGGTCAAACCGATTACTCTAAAAATGGGACCCAATGCCTTCCTGCTTGGTACTCGGCATCAAAGGGTTGTATTGGGGGCAAGTCCCTGCGACACACTATAGTATAGCTCCATGTCCAGGGGGTGTACTTGAACATCAAGCTGCCTCACGCTACAGAAACAGGGGATAAAACCTTGCTTCTCGAATATTCGGTTATAAGTGGGTCACTGGTTTGATTCAATATATTTTCGGTTAATTGCCCAGTAGTCCTACGTCAACCCTATTGCTATGATTGTGCTTTGTGTATTATGTTGCAGGCATTTGCATGCTTCACTCAAACACTTAGTGACACGACGTCAGAGCCTGGTCATGTAAATGGCGTGGTCAAATATGTGCACACAGCCTTTAACCTGACAGAACAATATACTTTTGTGCTGCTGATGAGGCTGTGCCCCCCAAATCCCTCATTAGCTGTCATGCTGTATCACTGGCGCGTGTGCATTGCTTATGCTTACAACATACAAGGGGGGACTCCTTCTAAACGTGTTAACTATGCTATGCCCCTGATACAATCCTCAGTGTTAATTTAACTCTCAAAGAGTGTACACATAATCAAACCCGTCCTTACGGGTCCATTTGGTTCCAATGTCGCCAGTCACAGATCATGTGCTTTGGACTATAGAATTAAGCCACTCAACTCAACTAAGCTACTCTAAATTCCACAGAAAGTGATTCGAAATGCCAGTTCAACAAGTACAAATAAGTGCATACAATGCATCTTGGGTAATTTTTTATATATTTATTTTGCCACTTTTACCACTAATTCTATTTTAAGATTATTCAAAGCTAAAACTTTAACTGCTCTAAAAGCTCACAATGTGTTAAATCGTGACACATTGTGAGGTTGCAGATCTGCTATTTTCAAAAAGAAATCGGAAATTGTTTATAATTATATAAATTATAGTATTATTATCATTCATTATAATGACATGCCCAAAATAGGGACTCCAGGGTTAAAGTGGTTATTTGTCAAATTACAAAGAAAACGACACAAAAATGTGTAAATATTATGGTCGGATGGCTGAAGTAACAACATTACGACGTGACCAGTCGCTATGAAGCAGCTATACGTCTCTCACACCTCCCACAGTCTGTCTCTCTCTGTCACAAGAGGGCCATGGTTTCCATCAGCGCCGCCTTTTAAAAGCTTTTGAATTTCCTCTGTAGCATTAAAAAAAAACAACTGGGATAAGTGGAGTGCGTGTGTGTGTGTGTGTGTGTGTGTGTTGCTCGCACGCACGCACGCACGCACGCACGCACGCACGCACGCACACACGCACACACACGCACACGCACGCACACACACACACACACACACACACACACACACACACACACACACACACACACACACACACACACACACACGCACACACGCAGTTAACAGGGAAACTCCTGAGCTCTTCACTGTCAGGTAATTACGTGACCCCTCCCCAGTTGGCCAGGAAGGCCCATGACATAAAAAGAAGTTGAAGGGGTTGAAGGGGTTAAAGTTCACCACATCATAGTGTCATCGTGTCCTCCTCACTACATGAAAAAAAGAAAAAGTTGTGAATTCCGGGAAAAGGTATGCAGAGGGTGTGTGTGTGGGAGACTGCCTTGGTCTGGTTTGGGTGGAGGAGATTTGTTTTCATTCGCAATTTAATCCAATTCACATCAAAGAACGAGAAAGGATTTGTAGGAGCAAGATGCTCAGCATTTAATAATTAAAGCCCTATTTTAGACGTTGTACGGTGGTGCATGGCGAAAACAGCAATCTAAATCTACATTTATTTATTTTTTTACAATGGATTGAAAGTGAATTTCACCCATGTCTACAGGGTCACCCTATTTATGTCTTAATTAGTCTCTATTTTAATCCACTTGTTCATAAGTTAAGAGAACATCTGAATCCATCTTAGCTTTCCTAGACCATTCCAGCCTTTCTATTCCAGAATAGACTATAGCCAGTCATTCTCAAAATGGAATCCAGGGACCCGGCCTCAGGCTACCTTGTAGAGGTTATTTGCCTCCATTGGTGGGGTCCTTGTAGAGGTGGAGAGGAGTATATAAAAGGATAGAGACTGAACTGGCGCGAAGCTCCGCCCCCCCAGCTATTCATGTCAGTGGAAGTTGCTCAGTGGCGTTTTGAAGCACCCGGAAGACTGCCGGAAGTACCGTCTCAGAACGTCTACTTCCGCATTTGACCACCAAATGTTGGTGGTCAAATGCGGAAGTGCAACCGAGCGCTCAATGTTAAAGCCCAGCTGCACGGGGTTTCCCGGTCATGAATCCACGGGTCCGCCTGTAGTCCCTCCTCCTACCACTAGGGCCCAGAGCTTCAACGTTGAATAGCCTCACTGGCCCTTTGGGTTACATTGGTACATTCTCAGAGTTATGGGGTCCTTGAAATTCAAAAGTTTGAAAAGCACTGCGGACGACTATATCACTATACCAGGTCTCGTCAATTGGTTTTTGCAAACGGCCCCCCTCCCTTTCCCCGTTTGGATCTGTGTGCGGCATACAAAAAAAAGAAGGATCCATCTCTCACTGCTGCCACATGCCCACACAAATGGACCTTCATCACCTGAGATGAAGGCTGGGAGAGAGAGGAGAAAGGCTCGGCCAGCGAAGGAGACAGCGAAGGAGACAGATGGACCGGGGTCGGCCGTGTCGGGGCAACGAGGGGGCACGCTGACACGGTTTGGAATTTCCGTGGCCTCGTCGTCGTCGGCGGCTGATCTGGTTCAATCCCCGAGATGCAGTGAATGAACTCCCATGGCAAGCCTTTTTTTCTTTAAGAGGATTGGGACTTGAGGGAAGTCAGCAGGCCAGGGAACTACAATAGTAATGGTGTGTGCGGGGGAGGGGGTGTAATGGGATAATGGCAGGATGAGGAAGAGAGAGAGGGGGGGGGCAGATACAGAGAGAGAGATTGAGAAGGAGAGAAGAGAGAGAGAGAGAGAGAGAGAGAGAGAGAGAGAGAGAGAGATGTTTTGTTATCCTTTTGGCGTTAAAGTGTGACTCCACCTCATGCTGTCAGACATTTATGACATAATAAATAATAAAGTATTCAACAAAAAGTATTCAAACAGACAGAGAGAGATAGAGAGAGAGAGATAGATGTGAAGAAACAGTGGTGCTGGCTGGCTGGGGGTGAAGGGGAAGAGGAGGAGGAAGAAGAAAGAGATGTGAGGCAGGGGATAGCAGACTGTATCTAAGTGGGGGCGGACATGTTCGCACACCTTGAGGGCACGGCGTGATGTGATGATAGGATAGCTATAAAAAGAGAGAAGAAAAGAGGAGGATGTTCGGGACAGACGGCGAGAGAGCCTTAATGAAAGGAACGACACACTTCACCGTCACAGAGAGCCGGGAGAGAGAGAGAGACATAGAGAGAGAGAGAGAGAGAGAGAGAGAGAGAGAGAGAGAGAGAGAGAGAGTGAGGTGTAACGATGTAAGAGATGGAGAAAACTAGTGATGGATACGACGACGAGAGGAGAGGGACAGGTGGTGAGCTCTGAGCCCATTATCCAGGGCTAATCGCCACTAGCTAGCAGCCAGCATAGTGCGTGTGTGCGTGCGTGCGTGCGTGCGTGCGTGCGTCTCTCTGTCGCAGTGGGCATATCGCTAAGTGGAGCACTGGGTTCTGTCAGTTCCGACAGCATCTGTCCTCTCTGTCACCACGGTAACCACCTGTACCATATCAGAGGGCTTCATCTGTCCTTCATGTGTGTGTGCGTGTGCGTGTGCGTGTGTGTGTGCGTGCGTGCGTGTGTGTGTGTGTGTTATATGGCCTATATACCACCTGAGGTCTGGGAGTATAATAACACACAAGAGGTCTGATCCATCCATCCATACCACAAAAGGTGCAAAAGGTACTCAAAAGTACTCAAACGTACGGTAAGTAAAAGTATCAATACTGCAATTTAGAAAACTCTCCCATTACAGGAAAATGTACGGAATTCAGAATGTACTTGGGTAAAAGTACAAAGGTATTGGCATCGAAAATGTACTTAAAAGTACGAAAAAGTAAAAGTACTAATTGTGCAGAATGTCTCATTTCAAGTTTTTAAATATATAAAAAATCTTTTGAAAATAGCAGATCTACAAGCTCACAATGTGTCGCATGGCGACGCATTGTGAGCTTGGGTTTTGGCGATTCTACGACTACAAGTGCCCTCTAAACTAAAAACAATTTCAAGATGTTTAAAAAATGTCCAAAAATAGCAGATAGCACTGCAAGCTTACAAGTAGATCTGCTATTTTTTGAGTAGCCAACGCAAAAAAAACTAAATCTAAACTGACAGAGATGCTTTCGCACTTGTAATGGGTTGAGTACTTGTATTTGCTACTCGTTGCATTGAGTGCTCGAACAATGTTTAATTCCTCACAGGGGCAGCGATACGGCTGCTCCTGGGAGTAGCCTATTCACCGTGGTGAATAGGCAGGCGGCGTGGTTTTCAGTTACCTCTGCACAGCCCCATGGCACCGAGAGCAACTGGCACCTCCAGGCTTTATCCTTATACAATCACTATAAATCTATCATTACATCTTTGCAGTCATTTTTGCTCATATGGTTTGTTGAGGGCACTGAGCACAGTGCAATACCTCAACACCAGAAAGGGTGTAATAGCTAATAATGGTACCAAATGGACCCCATTTGTACGCTCTCAAGAGTTACAAAGGAATAAATTAACACAGAAGACTTTACTGTGAGAGGAGAGAGAGAGACAGACAGAGAGAGAGGGAGGGAGGGAGAGAAAGGGGTCCTGACACCAGTGACCTGCCGTATCAGACAATGATAAGCGGTTCTACGGGCTGTATCTATTTGAACTCTCCGTGAACTGAACTTCCCCCATTATTTTCTCCTCAAGTGACTTCAAAGGCAGGAAAACAACTTTATCAGTATACTTGGGCGCTGTCATGCAGGCAAGTCTTTTTTAATGCTTGATGTTTCTCCGCTCATGTGAAATTCAGCGTCGTCTTGTATATTAATTGATAGCATTTCACTATGACAGGCAGCGCCAACATTACCATAACAAACACTCGCCCGCTCAGGCAAGGAGAATGACAAAAACAGATGTCGTCGTCTGAAACTTTGAAAAGTCTACTTTCATCAACCTGGAGGAGAAAGCTTAACAATGTTATATTATGAAACAGCTATGCCATGATGTAGACTCATGAAGTTCAAAATAGGCTTCTAGAGGCCATTAACCTGTTATCTGCTATTCTGCTGTATCATGAATATTAGCGGGCAGCTGTAACTGAGTGGGTAGACTAGAGCAGTGATTCCCAAACCTTTTAGCCCGTGAGGTCGTAACCCAAAAGAGAATTTTGATGCCTCCCCGCGACCCAAACTAGTGACAATAGCCGATCTGCAAGCTCACAACGCGACGCTTCGCGCCACGTCGAGAGCTTGTAGATCAGCTATTTTCTACTTAAACATCTCTTCAAATTTATGGAATTTGTCTTTGATTGTTTTCTCATGAAATTACTGCACATTCGTTTTTAATTTATGAAATTTTTTTCTTTTTTTGGGAATGCTTTATGAAAATGTTTTGAAATAATAATAATTGAAACCAAAAATGTAAGAAACAAACTAACTAAAGGGACCCATAAATATGTGTCCGGGACCCACAAATAGGTCCCCAGCCAGTGTTTGGGAACCAGTGGACTAGAGGCTGACCAGTCTACGTATCCAAGTGTCCATGAGCAAGAATCCAACACGCAGCTCATCTGAGCCATCTGAGCAGCAACCTGCTGCACTGGGTGCATTCAGAAAGGTAACGTACCCTCCCAGGCAGGGACCAAGAAAACATCCCCAACTGAACACTGGCCATAGTCAAGTGTACTGTATTATCAAAGTGACTGGTCCAGTGACACAGTGGGTCACAGATTCATGGCACAAATTGTTAGTATCAGTCTCTAGCTTAACTTAACGCTAGAACACTAAACACTAAACATTTTGTCACACCATCACCAAACACAGGTATATTTTACCCAATGTAAAATATTCAAAAAAATATATTTCCCCTCAAAATATATTGAAGTACAGCAATACATGGCAATTAGGTACAGTACTCTTCTTTAATATTTCATCATGACTTTTCACAGGGATGTGGGCAGGGAAACAAACCTGATGAGGAAAGTAAAGATCCATCCACCTCAGACATCAGCAACATTATGAAATCACCCGTGTTTTTAGTGTTCTAGGGTTAAGTACCACGAGGCACACGCTTGTGGTATTGGTTTACAGGAATACGCATGGCCTCTTGCCATCAACTGTATTTGCCAGAAGTGAAAATAACTTTTTTTTTAATTGGCAGCAATCAATTCTGGGGCAAAATGTCTTGATTGACAATTCTGATCATCATCAGCTTCATAATGGAGTATTAAGTCATAAAATCGGATGTCGACTGTACACAATACATTTCGCAGGTAATTTATGCAGCCCAGAAGACAATAACCAGAGACAGTTTGGCGTGCGTATGGCCGCTCACAGGTCATAAATCGCGGCCGCAGACTGTAGCTATAAATAGTCTATAGCAATAGAGCTCTGAAAAGTAAGGAGAGATCTCCGTCACGTTAAAGTCTCACCAGGCTGTGGGAGAACTGGTGGGCCTACTGGCACTGAAATAGCTTTCCTGGAAACTCCTAAAGCAACAGCTCAAATGCCTCAACACCCCACGCTGCTATATGATTAACTTATAGCAAGGTTTCTAAAAGCACCGCGTTCTATAGTAAAGGCTTGTTTATACTTTGCTGCATGACAAATTTGTAATTTTGCATGTAATCTTCTTTGGAAGAGATGGTCGTGCGACAAAGTGTTTACCATAAATCACAGAATGAATGAATTATTGCGACCGAAGGTCGCAGTTAACTATGGAATCTTGCGTTTTATGTCCGTCAGTCACCCCCATATATTGTGCTCAGGTCTCGTGACATCACTATGACATCATCAGGGATGATAGTAAATCAGGGATCATAGTAAATGCGACCTGCTGTCGCAATATATATGGAGATCCCTGATTCAATATTAGTATATACATATATGTCAGAACATGTTCTGACATTCCATATGTTGATTAGTTGATCCTTGCCCATCCATCCTTCCTCTTCGATGTCTCCCTTTTGACTGATGCCTGTCCATTCAAACTCTAGACGGGCATGCCTCAAAGTTATTTGTGCAGCCGCGCTCGGCAGCCGGCGAAAACTAGAGTTCTCAACAGGCCCGAAAATTAAGGCCCGGCCCTACCTGGGCCCTCATCAAACCCTGTACACTCAAGACACTGCCCCCGCTGTCACCCTTAGATCTCCATATATGGAGCTGACCTGTTCTGACATTCCATATGTTGATCTGACAATACCCTAAAGGCGTCTTACTGGTAATATAACCATGAGAACTTCAGAACTGGGAAGAAAGGTGAACAGTGGAGGAGAACCATTCCACCTGACATGGTGTCTCCTAACACAGAAGCCACTACAACAGGGGACCATGGGCTACAATTTGAACAGTTGTTCATAGTACTTAGTTGCTGAAAATAGTCGACCTACATGCTCACAATGTGTCGCAGTGGGACAGGTTGTGAGCTTGTAGATCTGTGCGAGACGACGCAAAACCAAGCATAAATCTGACAAGAGGTAAGAACATTGGCAAAGCATGACTCATGTAATTACACATTAATGGCACTATGTAATTATGGGTGCTTGCGCTGCATCAGTGTAGGGTTTCCAGCCAAATAAGTATTTTATCTCCAGTCTGTATCGTTAACAAAACATCAAACTAAAATATCACCAAACACAATCGCAGGAATTCACTTCAAGTAAATATTTTCTTGCTGGAGTAATAACTACGTAGTCATCATGATTACTTGAGTCTCAACAAATCAGGGGCTGACCCATACAGGGGTTTGTGGCTCGATAATGAGGGAGCAAATATAGTGATATCTGATATATTGGTACATGATCGGTGCCAATACTTTTTCTACAGGTAAATCTTTTAAAACTCAGCATTAGCCAGTAATGTGCATCCATAAGCTAACATACTGTACCAATGAACATATATCGCAACATGCCGTTCATTGGTTGTGGGTCCGAACCCTGCCTGGGGCCGACGTTAGGAAGGGCATGCGGTCGCAACGACGGGTTCCTAACGGCAAATCAGATCAGATCTGAGCCAAGTCTCCTGAGGAGGCACGTCTGAAACCTGTCCTGGACAGGGGTCTCCTCTCCGGACGTAAAAACAAACATAGAGCATGTGTACAATGGCGAGTGCAACAAGATATAAGTATGATGCAGACCACACGGGCATGTATACCCAGTAAAATTCTCAGACTTCATTTATTCATTTGTAACTCTTGAGATTGTACAAATGTCACCGGGATCCTCTCGGAGTTAAATGAACACTGTGGATATAGGGAGGCGAGTTCCTCTCAAACGCATGACCTAATGCACACTCAAACAAACAGTTCCCTTTCACCCGGTCGCATACAGTAATTACCGATGTGGATTAACTGCATTAAGGAGACATCTGGAGATATAGCTGGCACATGTGGACGATTAGCCCGCTGCGTTCAGAGAGGCGCTCGAACCTCATCCACTCACACCAGGATCAAACAGCAATCACTGGGAGAGGGGAGGCATTTCATTACGTGCGTGTCACTCCGTTTACGGGATGCTTGACAGAACACCACAGCGCCATCCGCTCATCGGTTCCTCTGTTTGTTGAAACAAACTTATATCCACAACAAAAGAAGAAGAAAAGAAAAAAAACAGGAGAACATTTTCCACGTCGGTCGTACACATGCACGCCAGCTGCTCCACTGTCTGCCGCATTCTGCCGTTATCAACCAAGCAGCCGTGCGAGTCCGCAAGTTTGATCCCCTCGCATATGGATCCGGAGTGTATTCCCCACAAGCAGTACCTCTCAAATGTTTTCATGTTAACAAGAACAAGGCATCAACCACTACGATGAAATGTGTTCTATGAGCAGGGCCTGGCTGGAAACAAGTTCTTGAGCTTAGCCCAGATACCCTGGGTAAATATAGATTTCATTTCATTTCATTTCATTTCAAGACCAACCAATTGATAAGTATTTAAGCCGCGGACCCCCCCATTTGAAGATATTTGCTGCCAGGGAAGATTAAATTGTAATTGGATTAAGAACAGACTTTATTGAACTGTCTAAAATACTGTAGGGCCCAGGGGGGAGATAATTAACCACTTTCAACCTGTCATGCTTATTTTGTGCATATTTTAGGCAAAGATGTCCTGAAATACCCACAACATGGCACATTGCAACGCAATGCAAGCTTGTAGAACGGCTATTTTCACAAATTATTTTTAAATAGCGGCTTCCAAGGGGTTAAACTGATAATTCTGCTGGGGACCCCATCAGAGAAGCAATGCATGTACTCCACAGTACTGTCCACCGTATACAGCACATTTCATGTTTGAAAGCAGCTGTTCTAAAGCCCAGCTTTCCTGCTTCGTCTGCAGTCATTTTTTACATATATGCATTCAAAGGCCCTGTCGTGTTCCCGCTATTCAATTGTATGTGTGTGCAGAATTATTAGGTTTGAGAATCCACTGCGGCACTGCATGCCGACAGTCTAATGAAGCCATCTCGACTGGGAGCTTTTGTGTGACTTTTTATGGGAGCGCTGTAGCCCCTGGCTCAGATTTGGAAGTGATGAGGCAAAATTCTCATTCATATTCCATCTGATGTAAATAATTGAACTCTGGCAACCAAAATAGTCCCAGTACTACCACCAGAGCCACGACTGACTTTTTTAAATCTTTAATGATTTTGTGGCGGTAGATGGCCCTCACTCCTCGGGACTCTATAGGCGTTTCTTTCAATTTATCAAGACAAAAAGCACACACTTTGAGCCAAAAGAACACATGTTGTACAACAGAGCCAGGATTCTCAAAATAATAGCACCCCTTTTCAAGTCCTTCCTTTGAGTGCGGGACAAAGATCACTGACAGAACTCTTTTCAGCTAAAAACGTTTTTTAATGTATCTGCCAAACCCCCGCTCTGTTGCTCGCAGTGCAGCCTTTCCCAATTCTTTGCCTGTGCTGTAATTCTGCAAGAATGTGTGGTTTATGAAGACTGCAGTCTAGCTTTCCTGAGATGTCCTGGAACAACACAAGAGCTCCACCCTGCACTCCAAGTCTTTACATACATGCCTCCTTTTGGTACGCAGTCAAATCCATAGTGTTCAATTACCTCTGAGACCCTTACGGGTACATTTGGTTTGGTTACATTTGTACAAATGTATGTCTCTGTGTCCGAGAAGGTACCCTGATTGGATGGGTCAATTTGATTACAGATCTGTACATTCTTATGAGTGTACAATGATTCATGTACTTATTTACATACATACATTTCTTATCCTCTATCTTGCTACTTGTTATTATCAAGTATTAATTTAGTTGTTTTTGAATTGCCGCTTCAATTCTGCTGAGGAACTGAAACCAAATATTGTACTTGCATGTGAGATGTAACAAATCTTGCAGCTGAATCTGGAAAATATAAATGGATAAATTAACACGTTGTTTGTTAAATCAACAGAATTTAACGGTGTTGTCAAGAGAGAAGCGGTCGATTACAGGAAGCACTGAAGACGAAGACAAGAGATCAAGTAGGACTTATTGTCTGCTGTGTGCAACGTGCACGCAGACTTTGAAGGATGATGATATCTTCTTAAGTGGTAGCAGACAGAGACGCTATGCTGTGAAAGCTGGGGAGCAGAAGTTGTGGTGGTTCATCCCACACCAAAGAAGAGCCACTACTGTCCCCTAAACCCCACCAACCTACAGATGTCGCTGGGGTGCATTTCATGTACGCATAGACCTTCTAACAAAACTGTCAAGAAAAAAAAGTCTCACATGATTGGCAAGTCACACATAGCAAAGCCCAACCACACTAAACAACCACTGAGGCCTGTGTGTGTGTATGTGTGATAGTAAAGCATCGTCTTCAAAAGGCACTGTCAATAGATTTTTCAAACAGCTCCATAAACTGTATGGCGATGCGCTAAACATGTGGGCAGGTCTGTTAGCCGCACACCGACAGATGTAGGGAGTTCAGAGTAGAGTTCCTTAAGGTTTATATTGTATAACACAGTACGTGCTTCTCAAACATTTTCGTGGCAAGGACCCCCAAATTGATACATATTAAACTGTAGCGTGGACATCCCATTTGAAAGGAATTTGGTGCCATAAGAAATGATTATTGTTGTAAAATTAGATTTTACAGAATTCTACATGTAGGGGGGAAAGGGAAGCCAATGATCTGAATAGTCATTCTTATACAGTAGACTGGTGAAATTATAGTGACATTTACCACTTTCAAACTGGCATCCCTATTTTGTGCATGTCATAGGCAAACATTTCCAAAAACTTGTGAAAATAGCCGATCTACAAACATACAACTTGCCGCACCTAGAACTCAAGTGGTTAAACTCTTCCTCATTTTGCTGGGGACCCCCGGGAACCACAAGCCCCATTTTGAGAACCAGTGGTGTACAATATAGCAGGGATTCCAGGGAGTGTGGCAGGCACTGACTTGCACTGACAATTAGAAATGAGAAAATCACTATAGGCCTTCCTAGAACAAAGCCAAAATGTGTGTGGTCCTATTGCGACCACCATAGAACAAAAGTAGCAATATGTTTTAATGAGCTGAAGCTTTTCCCACTTGCACATAATGGAGGACGAACAGAATGCTATGATTCTTCTGGGACATTCGTCACCATTCAGCTGAGCTTGGATGCATTCGACTACGGGAAAGAAAACCCACTACAGAAGACTATGCCTGGGAAACAGAGAGCACCATGAGGCTCCAGTGTGCTTTAACTTTAAGACACCACAGAATAAATCACCATAAAGCAAAGTAAGATTAATTACTTCTTTAGTAGAGTAATATATGGCATACAAAGCACAATCTCTTGAGACAACCAGAGAGCCGTAAGCCTAAGTAAGTCTACAGGGTGCTTCTTTCTATCCAACTATTTGATTACGTTTTTCATGAATGCAAAAACACCTACGGGGGATTATAGGCATGGTTCTGAAAGCCTCAAAGCCATTAGGCTCTGCTTGCCTGCTGCTTGCTGGGCAGTCTGCCTGTGGGCAGATAGCATTAACCTGCTTGGGCATGACGGCAGTCACCCACGTACAGCGCCAGTCTGCTGATCAGCCGTTCCATCACTCGATTTAACAAATTATCATCATTAAAGTAATCAGGCTTCGGCCCCCTGCCCGCCCACTTCCGTCATGCTGGGCTAACCAGTTTATGCACACTGTGGAAACTGGAGGAAAGTGACGAGCTCGGTGACCTTGGCTGCTGTCTCTATCAAATGGTTAGGTATAGAAAGGGGGGGGGGGGGGAGAGAGGGGGGGGGGGGGTTGGTTGAGGTCAAGCAATTCAATTGTATAGATGCTGCTTTTTATATTATCAATAGCTATTTATGTGTTTCTTGTAGCTTTCCATGTCGGGGAAATTCAAGGTTCTAAAGGTCAGGGCTGAGAAAATATGTCACACACAAACACAATTGTCAGGATAGTGGACAGTAAAATGGAGGAGTGTACAAATATAAGCATGGAGTCAAATGTAACCATGGAGTGACACAACCATTTCCTGTGTACACTCTGAGAGTAAATGAACACTGAGGTGTGTGAACGTCCAGAAAAAGGGGGTCACGGGTTGAAGAATTCACCCGACCAGTGGATGGAGGCCATACATGCTGGCGGGTAACTTCTGTTTACTTGCAGGCTTTCCCTTGAAATGTTCCACTCATTAAAAGGGTGTGTGCGGTCGCCTCTCGAAAAGGACAGCGAGGAAATGAGCGTGTCGGCGGTGGCATTTGCATTTAGAATCAAAATGGATTCCATCTGACACGGTTTTCTGTGTTCTTAAAAGGCCCTCTCTGCGTTGAATAATGAGCCCACATCACGCTCCAGTCCGTAATGGCGGGCTGAACCGTCGGGGTTACTGAATGCAGCACGACGCTCCGCTGAGAGGGTACACAGCTGCCGTTGAGCACACAGATGGCTGTTAACTTAATGCATTAGTAAAGATTAACTGGTGGAATCACAGCATTAATGCCACCGATCATGTTAACGACTGGACCACAGCTGAGAGGCTGCTGGGGTGTTGAGGCATGCAGTTTGACCTGCGCTAGTAAAGGCCAGAGTCTCTCTTCATGTCTACTGTAGCTACGTCTGCGTCCATATTCATCCATACAGGAGGGGTTGAGTCATTGTCTGGCCCCGTTTGACGATGCGGTCACAGAATTTTAGGCCATCCAGCATCGGATGTCTGCCACAACAATACACAGGAACATCTGGTTTGGGTCTTGACATCATGGTTCCTACAAATCGAAATAAAGAAATGAACCAAACCGCAACGAAGTCAGCAGTCGCCATGGGCTTATGACTAATACCAGGGGAGATAAATACTACTAAAAGAATAAGAATACAAACATTACATAACAGAGCTGGACAAAATTTCTTCAAGATGAAATGAAGAAAGGAAATTGCAAGACAAGTATAATTGGACAATCCTTTTAGTTCCAAAAGACATTGAAAATGACAAACACATTACATAAACAGAAACAGCAATGGGAATGGAACTTCTTCCTGTTTTTACAAAGACAGATTACAAAGACAAACACTACTCGCCGATGAATATTCATGAGCATTCAATTGGGGCGTTTAAACTGAATGGCTTTCAGTTAAAACTAAAAGACAAGAGTTTACACACCACTATGTCATTAGACTGAGAGGTGTTCTAGTTGTGGTGAGCTCACTAATGCATTCCCTTCTTCGTCTCATAAAAGTTCCCCCGAACGCCCTCTGGAATCTGAGCGATTTCTCATGAAAACACATCTCTAAATTAAGACAACGTACGGTGTATAATTTGCGGTCGGTGATACACCCCGCGCAGAAACTATGATTTACACTCTCAGTGTTGCTTTGAAGCAAGATGGGAGAAAATAATGGAAACACCAGACATTAAACCATTTTGACCTGAGATCAGATTCTAAAAATGTCTTCTACATCCTGACAGTTCTGAAAAAGCTATGTTTCTATGTCAGTCGTTCTTCGACTTTTCAAAAATAGCAGACCTACAAGCTCGTAGCGCGCCACTCGGTGGCGCGCTATGAGCTTGTAGATCTGCTATTTTTCAATAGCTAAAGCATAACATGATGCTAACACCAAAAGGGGTTCCCGCCCAAAATGGGTTAAAAGTACATTTTTCTGCTTGGCGGAGCGCGGCACAGATTTCAATTAGGTGCCTTTTAGACCCGATAAAACGTGCTCTCGTAAATATGAGTGAGCACAGATGTGCTAAATGTGGCGTGCCATTTTCCAGGAGTTGGATGGAAAAACTCAAGATGACGTCATTGTCTTCATACAGTCGCCATCTTTGGACAATATACAGATGGAACACATTGGGATTTGCTCATTGTCTATTCAGCACACAGAAGACAGAACACAGCCAAGTATGACGACTGCCCAGCAAGTCTAGCTTTTGATTTCTCTGCAACTCTTAACCAACATACCAACAAACCTCAAACTGACCACAATAGCTTCCCCTGAGATCTAATGGGGCTTTAAAAGCAGAAAGTGTACACCTCAGCTGAAGCAGCGAACTGACTAATGTCAGAATCCAGCTTCAAATTCAACTGGCTTGATAACTGTAGAAGTAGGAGTGTGTCTCGTGGTGTAAAGACAGCAGGAACTCCTGCTACTGTATTGTGAGAAGGCATTCCGAACTATCCCTCACCTGACCAGAGGCAACAGTCAATAGTGGTATCTGCTTCTCTTGGTTGCCATGAATTCCAACTGACTCAATAAAATGTGTTCAATTGTAACTCACTCGGCTTGACAGTGTCCCAATAGCTGTCAAAACAGCCAGGAGTTATATAACAACCAGCAAACACATACGAAAAAAGTTGTTTTTTTATAGCATAGGAAAAAGAAAAAGACGGAAATGAGTTACTACATACTAAGAAAGGTTTTCAGCGTTTTCAACTCACTCACATAATGCAAATACTATTTCAATAAAATTAGGATCAGATAAAGTCAAAGTGCATCTGACAAGACAAAGAAGATAATAAGAAATGTGGCATATACGATATGGAGGACAGATGTGTGATGCTCTGCCTTGAGTTATACTCCTGAGAGTCCCAATGCAGTAGTATTCTGTTTGCCACATGGATTTGCTCTTATTTATTATCTCATGCTGACACCCTATATCACTGGTTCCCAAACTATTTAGCCCATGACCGTGAAAATAGCAGATCTACAAGCTCACAATACATATTTTCTTCTAATTTATGGAATTTCTTAGATTTCTTTATGGAGTTACTGAAAAATAATTTTTATTTTGTTTTCATTCGTGAAAGGTTTTGCATTTTTTTGGGAATGTTTTTAGAAATAATAATATTACAAACCATTTAGGAAACGAGGGTAAACAAGGGAAATAAGGAGACCCATAACAATGTGTCCAAGTGTTTGGGAACCAGTGCTCTATAAAACTCACACAGCAAAGGAACGGAGGACACAGGTTGGAGGAACAGCATGTACACACCACCCTACTCCACTCTCACTCTCTGTCTCGCTCGCTCTCCTCCCTCACACTATATTGTTTCTTTATCCACAGGTCTGCACAGACTGGGGGTATTAGGCAGGAGAGAGAGAGAGAGAGGGGGGGGGGGGGGATAGAACAGACAGACATCTTGACAGTGGACTGCATGTCCATTTCTCTTTGTCACAGTCAGAGCCCTCTGCTGCTGCAAAACAGCACATTGAGTGCCCACACAACACTTTCAAAATAGTAACCCAGGGTGCCCACTTTTTACATTCATTTCTTTTGACTTTTTTTCTTTTCTTCTAAAAACCAAAAAAAGAAAAGAAAAAGAAAATCATATAAAGGATGAAAGTGCATAGCAGAAAAGCCATGAGAGCGAGGGAGAGAACAAAAGAGAGCAAGAAATGAGTCGGAGTTGGCAAGTTTCTCTGAATTTCTCTGAAAGAATTTTGAATTTGGATCAGATTTAGAGCGTACCATCTCATTCTCAGATGCCTATCCAGTGCAGGGTTCTGTCAACCACCAGTGTGACAGCAGGGCATTAACACAGAGAGGGTACACCCTCAGAGTTAAATTAACCCTAAGACTTTTACAGTGTACTACAAGGATGGATTAGGATCAAACTAGTGGTGATGTCACATGGTTTCTCTGATAATGCATTCTCCCTTGTCTGGGGCATACAGGGTGTTAACTGTGCTTTTAATATGTAGTCAATCCTAAATGTGTGTTTTTATTATTTTGTACTTATTCTGTCGTTTCTGTTTATATTGTTTTAAAATTGCTTATTCAAATAAAGATTTCAATCAATCATTCAATCAAAACACACACACACACACACACACACACACACACACACACACACACACACACACACACACACACACACACACACTCTCTCTCTCTCTCTCTTACTTTACACACATGTTAGCAAGGTTGATAGTGCTCAGTTCTTGAGTGTCAGCAAAGCGGAGCGAGGCACATCTTGACTTTTAAAAAAAAAAAAGGGATTTGCCTTCATTCCTTCCAGCTGTCTGAGGTGGGGGGAATAATGATGGCACTGTTCTCAGGGTAACTCAAGACACAGCGGTAATGACAGGCAGCTATCTCGACCGCGGCGGAACTGGCAGCACAGAGATGCAGCAAGACATTTATACTCCGCCGTACGGCACAGTCGCGCGCCGGAAAGGGGAAATCTACAAGCTCACAGCATGCTGCGTGTACCGTGTTTGTGGGTGCCTAATGACAAAACAGGAGCTCATGCATGGACATAGGAGCATGCATGTGTGTGTGTGTGTGTGTGTGTGTGTGTGTGTGTGTGTGTGTGTGTGTGTTCTGTAGAGTCCATTAGTGATTGCATAATGTTTGGCAGACAGGGACCAAATGCATTCAAGCCCCTTCCCACCCCCCCCGGTTACTTCTAGTGGTGAAGTAGCCTTCTCTTCTCTGCACACGGCAAGGAATTCACTACTATTCCCATGTGTGTGACAGCCCTGGACATATTTGTGACTTGTGAGAAGTGGAAAGGCAAAGAAGGCAGAGGCCGTCCACTGTCAGCGGAAACACAAATGCTTCCATATAAAAGGGACAGGGGATGTTTTCTCTCTGGGGTGCGTCAGGGTTAACGCAAACTAAAAGTCTTATTAAATATGGAGCAGGGGAAGCTGCAGTGGTGGCATAGAATATGGCCTCGGCCGATAACGTGGGAGGGAATGTTGAAAACATTCTCACCTCAAGTCTCTTCCTTTCTATTCCTTTCTCTCTGAACTAACTTTATTTTCTTCTCTGTCATTTTTTCATGTGTTTCTTTATATATACAAAGGACAAGAGAGAGGGAGCAAGAGGGTAAATATTTTGCCCACTGCTGCAGACACACGCTTTACTTATTCATGCTATCGTAAATAAAGAATGACGCTCTTAGGATGAAACATACTGCTTTTATTGCCAAAGAAAGGCCAGAGGATTTCACCGTTTTCTCGCCTCATTCAAGCTATGGGAGCATTGCACTCCTGTGACAAAGAGGGAAGATTCTCACTCTTGCGCACGCACGCACGCGCACACGCACACGCACACGCACACGCACACACCTTTAAAGAGTGTGTTGGGTGGGATAAAAACAGTACGACTTGAAAAACAGTTTATCACTGTAGAACAGTATGCATGCATATTATGATTTGACTGATTGATTATATTTAAGAGTGTCCATATGGACATTTAGCATAAACAATGCTAGTGTGCAAGGTGTGCGTGTATCCATGCGTGCGTGTGTGCGTGCGTGTTGATGTTCAGTGCCTCAGGATCACTTGGTGAATATATGCATGCATGCATGTGAAAAAATACAAATAGGGTTCCATTCCTCTATGTGTACTTGTGCATTGTGAGTAGCATTGCTAGAGTCAAGCAAAGTGCGGTGGGAAGCATAATGTATAGCCTCAAGTGAGGAGCCGGCAGGTGATGGGGGTGAGAAAGCGGTCAGCTTGAGCCTCTGTGCTTTTCATTTCATTACCACCCAATCAGATACAAAACAATCAACAATGCCAAACTCATATACTAGCAGATTATAACAAATAGGTACAGCCTCCAGCATATGAAGGGCCCATTTTGCCTCCTCTAGTCTGAAAAGCCATTAAATGGAATGCATTTAAACTAAGCTGAACCTGAATTGAATTAATGTTAAGGTGTTTTTCTCAAGATTACTGAGTTCAAGGTACAGTATATTGCTTCTTGCCTGCTTGAAGGTACTTTGTCAAAGCAATTTGACATAGCTAGTCTGTGAACAAAATAATAAGGCAATTTTGGGCTTGCGTCATTCTCACAAATAAGGTCTGTCCAGAAAATGAGGAAAAAACAGACACTTTGGAATCATCCTTTTGATGGATATTAAAACCCTTGAAATTTATACAAAAACTGACATTCCATGGAATTTTAAGTCTCCCTCTCTCCCCCACCCTCTCAACCCCCCTCTCATTCCCGTTCCCTCCATCCATCCCATTTTCCATTTTCCGAATAAAACCTCACACCATGTTTGAGGGTGCTCCTCGGAAGCATCCGTATCAGACACCACTGGCACTCAAGGACTCTATGTAAATCACAGATGTGAAGGGAGGTGAACAACACCCACGCTTCCCACCAAAACATGACTCAAATTATAGGCTGTGACATCTGGCAACTGACGCTCACCAAAACATAGCGTGGCTGCATGGGCCAAGCCTGCAGCCTATGGCCTCAGCCAAGACTTCCACCTCCGCCTGCCCCCAAACGTTCCTGGAAACAACCCACCTTGTAAAGTCACAAACACACAGTCAGACAGAGGACGGCTGGAAGACAGCTCCTCCTCCACTGTGCCATCTGTGAGATCGGCAAACCGACGTGGAAGAAAGCCACGTGCACCCTAGCATAGTGCCATAGCGGCCTACTTAATGTATTTTTGGTCTAACTTCCAGTGACTTCCAGGAGCTGTGTGATATGCGTATTTTACAGACATTCATTTCAGTGCTGCACAATTAATTGAAAAAAAGAACGAGATAGGTTCAGACACCTTTGCGATCTAATTTCTACATTTGAGCAAGAATCATGCAGCACTAGTTGACTGACCAAATCATTTTAGTTAGTCTTGTGTTTTTGCTACAAGAGAGCGACTTCAAGAGAGGTTTAAGTCAAGCACTTTGATGTTGTCTGTTTAAAGCCACAGTATGGCTCCAGGTGCCAATGTACAGTAGTAATGTTCAGCAACTACAGACTATAAAGACAATACATATTTTCATGGAAAAATGAGAATCGTGATCTCAATTCGTGTGGAGTAAAATTGAGATTCACATTTGAGCAAGAATCGTGCAGCCGTACACATTAGGTACCGGTATCGTATCTGGTGACAGTATAGCCTCTGACTGACAGTCTGACACTATCACCATGCATGCTCTAGTGGTCTAATTAAAACACAGACAGATGAGCCTGGAGGCAGGTTATCAACCACATATATGCCACTTGATTGCAATGTCAACACCAGTGGTGCCAACATTTGAGAATCAATGTCATGCAGCTTCCATTGCAGGAGGCAGACATGTCTTCAACCACTGTGTGGGCAACAGATAAGGGGAGGCAGAATGGCAGATATTGATTTGGTGTAAGAGTATGTGCACAGTTCACACACACGCACACACGCACACGCACGCACGCACACGCAGGTGATGATAGTCTGAGCCATACCAGTGATGCCATAACAATGATTATGGTAAACCTACTAAAAGGGTAAGAGGAAGGGGCTGGATGCATTCAAGGATAATTTGTTTGCAAAAATCATGGAAAATGATATGTTTGGGGTGCCCGTTTCTTATTTTCACCATCCTCCACAATTATATGGAGAGCAAAAAGACAAAATTCTATGACAGTTCAGGGTCAGCACTTAGCTGCAAAGCCCCTGTGGGGCTGGTATCTATTAAAAGGGTGTTCTCTGGGGGTGACCTCGTGCAAAACAACGAGCCATTAAAACAATGAATCACCTAATTGGACCAGCAGCTCAGAAAGAGGAGACAGAGGAGGTACATGTGACAAATCACAACCCACGGGGAACTAGTGAGGGACACAGCAGTGTTACAAACAGCTATGGCAGCAGCCAGCAGCGGATAGAAATCTGACTGGCTTCCAAGTCTTGTCATGTCATGCCAAGAGCCGAGCCAATTTGTGGGGTGACACACACTCCAATTATGAGGCCAAGAAGCCGACTTGAGCCCAAAACATATCAAACACACAGCCAATGGTATCTCTTACAAATAGAGAATGTACAAATAGATAGCCTGGGCCCTTAAGTGAGCTCTGCTGCTGGTTGAACGTGACAAATACAATCAATTGATCCTCTACATTACAAACACATACTTAGCCTAAAACAATTAATGAATGGTAGGCTATTAGCTGCACAGCTGCATTAATGACTATAATAATAGACTACTTCACTGAGTGTCTACTGCACAAGTCATCTAAACGTGGCCGGCTATTATTCAATATATTCCACATGTGGGGCTATAGGCCTACACAGATACAATTACATTAAAAAGTCAATTAGACTTGATTTACAACGACTGGCATCCCCATCGGCTATTTTTCCACATAGCATCTATTATATTCTACAGGGTTAGTCTATTAGCCTACTCTATTTCTCACAGCAAAACTTTGGAAAATATACTTTGGAAACAAATACATAAATATAGCCTACAGGCTTTTTCCTTGCATTAAAATGTAACCAGCAATTTCGTATAACAGACAGTAGAGCGACACATTTGGCATCTGTAGGAGTATTAGGTGCCTAGATTTTGAGCTGCTTGCCACGTACTCGACACACAGTGTATTTTGGTATTTGATATGTGGCTTTTCTTTGGCAAACCTATATCAAAGTCAAACACCAAAATAAAAAGCTATTTTCGCAGAATGAAGAAGACAAAAGAACAAATAAGCACTTTTCTCTAATAAACATTTTCAAAGCTATCTATAGCCTGTTCGTTCGTCAAATTCAGACTTCACTTATTAATCACATTAACTTCCACCACCATGGGAATATCCAGCACTGTTGTACACAAATCTAATTAATAAACAACAGTGTAATAAGCCTACATCAAAAGTAAAACACCATAAAAAACACACCATCAAACAAAATGATAGGCTACAATGTAACAGGCGTACATAGAGTGAGTGGGCTCCGATTCCCCCAGCCATAACCCCCCCATGCATGCATATCGCTCCTATAATAGTTTAGTCTCATATAAACTTACCCGTTCACCGGACAGGAAGACCGTTAAACCAAGAGTAAGAATTATCCAAATGTTCCTCATTATTCCTTATTTTTAATTAACCTGACGACACGGGCGAATTGTCAAAGCTTTCCCCCTTTTTCTCCCGTTCCTCTTCTGTTAGCGACGCTCTCTCTCTCTCTCTCCCTCTCTCCAACTCCTGCTTGTTTCTCTCTCTCTCAGGAGTGGAGTCCCACCGGATACGTGTTGCTTTTGTTATTGCTCCGCGCACTTCTTCCCCTGCTAAAAACGTATATGTGCACTTTGTTTAAAATAGTCCCTTTCTTATACAGTTACACACTACACCGGTCCTTGTCGGATCACCAGATATAATGTCCCTTCTGCGGCGCGTTGACCTATTAAAATGAACTAGGCTACTATACTATAACGCTCCACAGACGCTCCGCTAGTGCGCTCTATTCGGCAATGACATGCGCGTAAGCCACCACACACACAACAGCATGCATGCTCTGCGCGCGCGCGCGCTCACACAGACAGAGAGAGAGAGAGAGAGAGAGGCTTGAGCAGCAGTGATTGACACTAGTTCAATATGGCCCGTGCACGCGTGCTAGTGATTACAGACAGTATAATAGTGAAGCGCGCCGCTCGCAACTATAATAAGCAGCTTTAAAACAAACAGGCCAATTGGTCCAATACATTTCACATCATCATTTGACTATCTAACTGAGATATTATGTTTCACCTATTGTGAACAACCCAGACATGATGCAACCCAGTTGCTGCAAGACCAAGACTAATAATAAAAAGTACTATATACACGCAAATATGGAATCAGCTGCACGATCGAGTAATGTTGGATATAGCACTTTAAATGAAACATTTATATAATGAATTGTGAAAATGAAGGGCTGTGCATGGCATGCAGGGTTTGAATTAATCAACCATGCCATGTGTTTCATCAGTTCCACAGATCCCCTGTCCAGAACATTATTTCAACGATTCATCTGATCTATTTATGGACACAGTGATCCCCCTAGTGGTAGACATTGCAAAAGGCAAGAGTTTGCAGTTAGGCCTACACTCTGCTTCCTTTTGAGGAGGACTACTTTTAATGTGAAATGATCATGAATTTTCTGGTACTTTATCCTGTTTAAAGGAAGGGGGGGGGGGGGGGGGGGGGGTGAATAGGGAGGGATCTGGGAGTTCCAGTCTACCTCAACCTGTTCTATGGACTGGAGAGAGCATTGTTGGAAAAATATTATTAGATATTTTAAGACCCCGTATCAGGAAAAATACAAAGGCGATGATAGGCTGTGCTGGAGGCAGTGTGGGGCAAAGAAAGCCAACCACTTTCACATTTTCTGGGGGTGCCCCAAGTTGAGGGTGTTTTGGAACAATATTCACAAATCACTGTGTTCAGTATTTAATACTCCAATACCTTTTAACTTCACAACCTTGTACCTGGGCCACATTGAATGTCTTAACCAGACGAGATACACAAAGCTACTGCAGGTGCTCTTGGCAGCCAGCAAAAAGTCAATAACAAGAAGATGGCTAACCCCAATCACAGCCACAATGGACGATTGGCACGGAATAGTCCTGGATATTTTCAAAATGGAAAAATTAACATACATCCTAAGAACTAGACTAGACAATTTCTACCAAATTTGGAACAACTGGATAGTACACATTGCCCCCTCTGAGAGCTGACTTTGTGTGATCTCACTGGTCCTAATAGCCTGCTTTATGATCTTTGTAGAAAATGTTTAAGACACCCTTCCTCTTCTCATGGTCGAAGTCCAAAGCTGTTTTGTTTTTGTTCCCCTCAGCAATATTGTAAATACTTTCGTTTCTTGGTTGTTGTTTTTTTGTCTGTCTTTTGTCTGCCCACTCTTTCTTCTTTTTCTCCTTCTGAAATGTACACTCTGAAGCGATATTGCCCTTTGCCTCTGTTAAGTGTTGACTTGATGCCATATGTAGTCCTGAAGAAAGCAAGGATGTTACAGAGACACTGGAGATGGAGTCACTTGGAGGGGGGAGGGAGGGAAGAGGGGTGAAAAAAAAATCCTGGGAACTGCACTTGTGTCCTATGTATTCATTGAAATGCTGTTATTGTAATGCTTTTCCCAAATAAAATAAATATTATAAAAAAATAAATAAAGGAAGGGGGGGAAAAAACTTCTACAAAAGGCTATAGTTATTTAAACACTATACCCTCTGCAACCTTCTTAACTGTCCCATTCAGGAATTCTAGAATGCCAAAATAACAGCATCCTCTTTTTACTGTTTGAAACCTAAGACATCCCACACTTACACACTCAGAAACTTCATGAAACAACTTCTCTCCTAATCACAAGCAGCAGAGAAAGAGGCCTCAAACCGAAATCCCTGTCATTATTGAATATTTGTAATTACAGGCATGGGCAATTCTTCACACAAGAGGTGACTTGCTTCAAATACTGTAGGAAGCATTTGTGGCAAAAAAAGAAGGCTTCACATGCATGACATAAAAAGCAGATAAAATTAGCAGATATATAAGCTCACAACATGTTGCAATGTGACACATTGTTTGAGCATGTAGATGTTCGGTATAGGCTAAATGTGGTGTTTATAGGGAAAAAGATGTGATCCAAGAATATACCCCTGGAGGATGCCAGTCAACAACGTAAAGGTCAAGGATATATATATATATATATATATATGTATATATAGGTACTGTGACCTCCAAATCATTGAAATTTCAATTGTACCTACAGTATAAGCCAATTAAATATATATGGTCTTTTACAATGACAATGCTTTTTACTGCATGGCTCAGGTTCAAAGAATTGCCTGTGAACGCATTGTGCATTGTTCATTATTGGCATCGTAGACAGTTGATGACTATGTTGTAAAGGTAAAAGGTCGGTGTCACAGAAACAAGCCTGCGTAAAGCTATAATAAAATTGAACAATGTCCAACATTACCTTTCCTTTCCAACGTAACGGGTAAGACATTGCGTACATTGTCTACTACAGAAATTGCACGCTGCAATGTTTACAACTGAAGAGAAGACTGCATTAAAAACAAAATGCAATTCAGTGCTTGCGTCATTACCAAGGGAAAAATGAAACCAGACGACTTCAGCAGCTCTGAGGTTGTACAATTTGAAACGCACAGAGGTCAAAGGTAGCTCCAAAGCAGCTTATGATCAGGGACTACAATGATTGCAGCATTATGATTACAGTCTCCAGTGCCTGTAATTTACCTGTCCTAAATTATTAGAGATTTAATGTAACTGCAGGTAACGCAAGTTACGCAACCAACAGTCTGCCCATGGATAACTTTCTTGCTTATTCACCCAGTTCAAGGTAGAAACCATGTGGCTACTCACATGACAGGTAGCTGTTACTCTTGATATTAAGTGCACTGCATTAGAAAAGTAAACATAATGGTAAAGCTTGACTTATAATCACACTAAAATGCATCATAGCAGTGATTTGAATGCATTAACTGAACTCTGAGAATTATAATACACCAACAGTAACAGAAAAAGTGAGTGACCAGAATGTATGACGACACATCACCTTATAAGTAATTACTGAATGCTTAACAAAGCATTTTGAGTAGGCTACTTACCAGCGATTATACAAATAATTACAATCATAAGATTATAATAGTTTATAGAATCTAAGTATGTTTATAATGTATTATAGTCTAGATATGGACATATATAGGAAATGTTATACAAATAGAGATGAGGACACAAGAAAAGGTCAAGTGAAAATGGCAAGAGCAACTAAAGATAGCAGAGGAGGAGGTGTACAGTCAAATCCTCACTGTTTATTTAACTCATTTGGCCTTTGGGTCCATTTTTACAGAGTTAAATTAACGCTGACATTTTACTTCAAAAGTACAAGCAGATCATGCAACACCAGATACAGATGATGAAATCTCAGATATTTACAGGAAATCATTTGCAGATGTATTTGACTCCAAGAATCTCAAACATTTGACAACTCCATGCACATCTTTAGCTCCCCTGGTCCCCCACATCCACCACCACCAAGGGCTTACATCTACTCCTATGGTGTCCCAGATTAATCAGCCTTGAAGATAAAGCCCCTTCTGCTACCAAGCCTGTCTAGTTTGCCTAGTGCTAATTTAACTCTAAGAGTGACAACTCTTGGAATTACAAAAAAATTAACACTGAGGATTTGACTGCTGTGTGTTGTTCTGTGTATGTGTGTGTGTGTGTGTGTGTGTGTGTCTGTGTGTGTGGGTCTACTGATGTTGCATACAAGAAACAATTAACCAGTGCTATATACAGGGGTCTTAAGTAAAAGAGGTCAACTCAGGTCAAGATGACAGGACACTTACATATTAATACTTTAAGTACTTTAATTTAGTCATTAATCCATCACATTCAAGAGCTCCACCAACTTATACAGCTGCCATCTGCGGCTATATTCAAACGTACACAAACCAAATGCACACACACACACACACACATAAATACACAAGAGTCACTCTGTGTCTGAGGACACGGCCTCGGTGGTAGCTCTAGATATCCCAGTGTTGATGCGGTCAGCGCTGCTGTGTCTGCCTGACGGCTCCATTCTCATGAAGGATGGATTGCCGCCTTGGTCACGGATGCCAGGGTCTTCATCATTATCTTCTTTGTTATCATAAACATAATCTTCCTCACCTTCTTCATCGCCATCTTTTAGCTTTGCTCCCAGGGGCATCAGGGTTGTGCAGCTGAAATGGCTCAGTGGCTTGCCAAGAATCCCCAAACTAGTTGTGGAAAAAACCCAACAAAAAACAATGAATTAAATAAATGACTAAAATAAATAAGTGGACAATTAAGGAAATCATGAAAGGAGCAGTTAATAAAAAACGATGTTGTAAAGGTGAAAGGTCGGTGTCACAGAAACAAGCCTGCGTAAAGCTATAATAAAATTGAACAATGTCCAACATTACCTTTCCTTTCCAACGTAACATCAGGTAAGACATTGGCCAGGTAAGACAAAACACCAAGACCTACTGGGTCAGGGTCATAGTTCCATTTATCTCCCAGGGCCCCGCTTAGTATTTGGGATTTTGATTTGTTGGTGGATGGCCACACTGGACAACAATTCAGCTGATTAAATAAAGAGTGGGGCAGCCGTATAGCTGAGTGGGTAGAGACTAGAGGCTGTCTGGGAATCGGAAGGTTGCCGATTGAACCCTCGGCTCGCCCAGTCTGTGTCAGACAGAAAGAAAGTGCTCATAACAGTTAGGATTGGCAAATGTAGTGGACAAATCCCAGGCATGAGCAAATGTACTTGCCAACCTCAACAACATTTAACAGTTTAAGGGCCCCAGACGGAGATCACCGTCAAGTTCAAGTTCATGGTCAGTTGCCCAGGACGGAGATTGATAAATGGGACGGAGATTAATGATATCAAAACCGGTCGCATCGCTCCACAGCCTAGGAGCGCTTGTTGCCCAATCCTCGGTGTTGCACAACAGTGACACGTCATCGAAAATGTTCCCTGCCTGTTTAGCGGACGAAAACGAAAATCTTAAAACGTTCATAACTCGCGATCTAAATCATCCCGTCTAATTATGAAAAAATATCATGTGTTAGACGGCGCTCCGCGGTCCAGTCGCTAGTCGCGATAGATTTATTCTTACCTCCCGTTGTTGTCGATCGACTCTAGAGTGGTGTGGCTATTGTTAGCTGCTACACAGATAAAAGTGGTCCGGGCGCTATAAATGATGGCCACATTTTATTAATGGATTAAATAGGTCCGGGCCCTCAAGGTGTTAAAGGGGACACAATTGTTATTATTTTATGGATAGCGGGCATTCTGCTGACCTCTTTTCACTATTATCACAACCCGTTTCAAAATGCTCAACATAATACTTATAGAAAACGAAAACACTAATATGACCAGTCACTGTCTGGAAGGGTAAAGAGAAGATGGAATGGCGGGAATATAATTTCTAAGTTTGCATGTTATGGTGGAAAAACATCTTGGCTTGGCTATGACAAAATATGACAAAATAACTGTGATTTCTATAGCAATAATGCCCAAGAGGGTGTTTTCACTGTGATTACAGGCACAGGCGGTTACATTGCGGCTTGTAACGTCAGCATTGCCAAAGTGCCTATAATCATACTAAAAACAGCCTTCATGGTTTTACACAACATATTGTGTAATGTCTTAAAACCTTTCTTCAAAATAGCATGTCAAATATCTATCAATTTATCCATCTATATACAGTACACACACCATGTTCACACACACACACACACACACACACACACACACACACACACACACACACACACACACACACACACACACACACACACACACACACACACACACACACACACACACACACACACACACACACACACACACACACACACACACACACACACACACACGGCTAACCATTACACGTTCTCTCTCCCTTGTGCCATGATTATCACTAGTGGTGGAAAAAGTACTCAAATCTACAAGCTCATAATGTGTTGCGATGCAACGCAAATTATAGACCAATTAGCATTCTACCTGTTGTGTCCAAAGTGGCTGAGAAATGGGTGGCCCAACAACTGACTGCACACCTGAACTCTGACCACAATCCTTTGCACCCACTGCAATTCGGTTTTCGCTCCAACCATTCAACAGAAACAGCTAACTGTTACTTTTTGGAAAGTGTAAAGTCAAAGTTAGATGCAGGTGGCATAGTGGGTGCAGTATTTCTGGATCTTAAAAAGGTCTTTGACACTGTCACTGTACAGTGTACACCATCAGGTACTCCTGTCAAAGCTCTCCTTTAACTTTTCTACTGAAGCAGTGAAATGGATGCATTCATATTTAACAAACATAAACTAAAGTGTTCGTATTGGTAATACTCAGTCAACATATCTTAACAATTTGAATGCTGACCATTTTGAGCAGAGCTATTCCGCCTGTGCTAAAGGTGATGCATTGAACGAAGGACCTTGTCTGAGGCCCACAGTAAATGTTCTCTTATAGCGAGAATCACACAGCATACCTCAAAAGAAAGCGTAACTTGTCCACTCTAATTTTCTTCCATTCTGGAGATATGCACCTTTATGTAACACCTGCTTTTGTAGTAGCGTACTCTTCTCGAACAGAAAGCCTAATTAGAAGCGGTTTTATGTCAGACGCTGTGTGTCGTTCCAACTCGGAAAGCCGTGCTCACGCTGTGAGTTCCCTCCGAGGTGGAACGACTGTTTTGAGTCGGTTAGTATTACTGCCAAACAACACAACACATTTGCCATGTTCTATCTGACCGGCGTTGATCATCATGATAAAGAAATAACCGCTCGCACAGGCGATACAATCCGTGCGTTTTTTGTTTGAATATGAAGAAAAAAGGAGAGAAATCTGACGGAGAGACACTGAAGTCACACTCGGATCAGATTACACACACAACCCCTCCGTTGAAAGTCACATGAGAGGAAAGAGCCCTCCCCTCCCTGAAACAAAGAGAACCAAGAAGACTGCAGCGACACGATTGGCTTGGTTATGAAGCCATTTTTTTGCCCCGAGTTGCATAGGAGTCTCCGAGCAGCCTTTACGTGACAATACCATACAATACGGGGGCTGCCTCTCGTGCTGTTTTCAGGAAGGGAGGGGTGTCAGGCATTTTTTTCTTTTTTTTTGGGATCACATGATCGGAGTGTTGTGCTATCATCCAATGCTAGTTGATAAAGTGCCCGGGTGTGTAGAAAGACGATTGAAAGTAATCAATAAAAACATGCGGTAAACGTAGAAATCCCTTTCCCGCACGTGACGTTTGAGATTTGAACCACGTAGAAATCCTTCTCCCGCACGCAACTTGTTAACTGTAACATTGGAGTTCCTCTGGGATCAATTCTGTTTAGTTTATACATAAATGATCTGCCTTCCGTCTGAAATGTATGCCGATGACACAGTTCTTTATGTACACGCTAAAAACAAACAACTAGCAGCAGATAAATTAACTGCAGCCATGGTCCATGTATCCGATTGGTTGAGGAACTCATTTGAACACAAAAAAAACTGTCGGTATGTTTTTTTCACGTAATTCCACAGACCCTGACATTCTTATCAAGGGTAGTAGTATTCAGGTATCAGAATTTAAATACCTTGGAATTAGACTAGGCTTGATCTGCTATTTCCAAAAGGCAGAAATGCATATGGTGCTGAAGTGGTTAATTTATGTTTTGTAACAATTAAAATCTTCAAAGTCTTGCACACTGCTGCGTTTTTCGGATTTTTAGCAGCGGTTTTCCGATGTTTTTCCAAAAAATGTGCCCGTTGGAGCCTCTACAGTGGTGCCCGTTGGGCACTGGCCTACTTGGAACGATGCAAGTTGGAAATGAATGCCCCACCCAGATATTATGTCTGTGTCCCTTTTATGCACATATATGGAGTTCTTTGTCAGGCATGCCCAAATATGGAGTCTACCGGTATATGCAGATGTCAGAAAGATGTCAGAACAGGCCAACTCCATATATGGACACTGGGCACTGGGCAGGGGCCCTGTTCAGACAACCATGGGTCCGACTGACTCGACACCGGGCACTGCACCCCCTGCGGTGTTGTGGAACGCGTGTGTCGAATTTGAAGTCAGTGGGGCGAATGGTTCTGGAGTTACGTGGATTACAGAAGTACAGAGACTTGGTGCATTTATAGTTAGATGTAGTGTAATAAAAGTACAATATTTGGATCTGAGATGTAGTGGAGCAGAAGTAAGTATTTGAAATTGGAAATACTCAAGTAAAGTACAAATACCTACCAGAATTGTACTTAAGTACAGTACTTACAGTACGTCAATGTACTTTCCACCACTGCATAATTATCACTCACCTGAGACTAACAAGCTGTTGGTGGAGCTCCTGCGTCAGCTCCCCGGAGTCAACCAGACCAGGCTGCTGCAGAAGCGTGCTGCTCTGCAGACTCCGCCTGCGGGATCTGCTGCTGCCGTGGTGGAGGCGAACAAACAAGTGGGGCGACTGTTCTCTGGGCAAGGGCAGCAGAGACACCATCAATGGGGACCGCTGGTTCAACATATGGCACAGGGCAGGACGCCTCTGGGACTTTCTGTGTTACAAAAAAAAGGTCAGATTGGACACCGGGTGGTGTAATGGGGGTGGGGTTGAAATGAGGTCGTTATAAAACAAAATTAAAAAGTAAATAATGGCAGTTGAAACAGGGCCAACGGCCGGAACAGACACATTGTGGAAGATTAGTGGAGGAGTGGAGTGAACTTAACAGGAGTGTATATATGGATCACTGTTCATTCGAATCAAAACTAAATATTAGGATATAGGCCTATCCACAGCTGTGACAGTAGTGTAATCATGGCGTAATAAGCAGATGGCAGCTGTGTAAGCATTGTGCAAATGAGACATTCTTCACATATTCCATTTGGTCATACTTGAGAGTAGAACCACAGTACGAGACTTCCTTGACTAATTACCCACCAATGTTGCCATGGGAGCCCCATTTCCTGCACACATGCTCACTCTTGCATAGAAAACATTAATACAAGTTTGGAAGTGGTAGTTTGTTTAATATTTTGAATGCATGCCATACCAATGCATGACACTCATTTCATAATCTCTCTCGGACCCAAATCTAAGAACATTTGATCCAATTGTATTTTTTATTTATTTGTTGTCATTGTATTTGTGTATCTGTTATGTTTGTTTTTTCTGGACATTTTATTAACAAGAGAGCTATAACTGTAATGTTTTATATAATTGAAAAAGAATGTCAATAAATATATTGTTTAAAAAAGAAAGAAATGATTTGATTCAATTAGTTCTGTCATTTGGTCTTCTCTAGCTTATTTACTGTCTATGTACTGCAGGTATTGAGATCACATTGAAACTGATCAAAATAGCAATTCCTGTATGTTCTCTAGTTGTATTTACTTGTACATATAATAATTGTGAAGATAAAATATCACTCTTTTAACTGGGGACCTCCTGGAACCTCCCCCAAGGACCCATGGTGGTCCCCCGGACCCCACATTGAGAACCACTGATGTAGTTGATGTTCACCCTCTGGGAATGAGCTAAGTTGAAATGCAGCTCATTGCATTTGCCTGGTTTCTCAGAGTGACAGCGAGAAGGAGCAGAGGGCTTCTGACAGTTTACACAACAGCCAGTCTTCTGTCAGATGTGGTGAGCCAACATGAAACCTGCCTGTCAGTCAGACAGGCGGTCCATCCTATTGGACGGAGCTGTGAATCTGTCCCAGTCAATCATATCGCATGCAGTCAGAAGCCCCGAAGTGGACAATCCATCAAAATTCAGACGGCTTTACTGCCAAAGCTATTAAGTTATTTACTGAACAATTTGTCATCTAGCTGACAGCCGAACATCTGTGAGATGACCCTGGTTAAACTGCCGCAACATACAGTGAGAGCTCCGCAGGAAATCAAGGAAGTCGAAGGATTTGTAGGAAATTGTAGGGGTTTTTGGCCTTGGATAAACTTTTGCTGAGGAATGCATGTTGACCCCTTATGCCATACATGGCAGATTCTACACCAGGATAAAAATGTTTATTTTACTTTCTGATATTATACTGTAGCAACCAACCAAATTTTTAATTGCACATCATTTAACCACTTGAGTTCTTGGAAATGTTTTGCCTATAATGACATGGCCACATTCTGGGCCCTTTCTTGCACGCTGCCTTATCCCTAAACTTCTTTTCCATTTTTTACTATTTTGAAAAACTGTTTTGAATATTTAAAAAAGCCAATCTTCAAGCCAATTCTCACAACGTGTCGATGTAGATCGGCTAGTTGAACTACTGTATTTCAAAATGTTTTTAAAAACAGTAAAATATGGCAAAAATGTTTAGGGATAAAAGGTAAGGTGACACGCAAGATAGGGCCCTCGGTCTTCCAACATCACACGACATAAGACTGCGACACTTGACTGCAACCAGCCCCCATCTCCCTCACCCCAACGCACCGTTGCTCAGCAATAGTAGGGCCCTGGGCCTTGAGATCCGCCTGTCCTTCCTTCACTGAACCGTCCAGGGCAAGAGTGGCCTCTCCCGGGTCTGCATCGGGCTTGTTCCTCAGGGCAGGGTTAAAGGTGTCAGAACGCAGTAAACGCCCGACTTCCTCTTGTATGACCCTCAGGTCCTTCCTGCCAAAAGTCACCCAGGCCACATAGCAGAAGAAACTGTACAGACACTGGAGAGAGAGAGAGAGTTAGAGAGAGGGGTGACATTCGTCTCAGTGAATACCAACCCAGGCTACAGATTCACCGGAGCAGAGTGATGCGAAAAGAAGAGACGTGAAAGATAAAGTTATGTGTCACATTGACGATATCTGTCAATGTGTCAATATACAGTATGTCTGTTTTTGCTTGCCTCTATGCAACTGTCAGAAGCAATAGCGTTTTCCCATCCTTTAGCCTTTCGAAAATGTGCCGTGAATGATACAACGTATCATGCGCTTACAGTAGATTGCCTATTTTTAAATAGACCAAGTATATATAATGGGAGCCTACATGGGAGAGAGCCCATCAAAGCAAAGCACCCGCGTTGAGTCAGCCACTAGTACCAATAACAAATTAATTAAGACTAGTACCAGGTAAAAGCAGCTCCGAGTGCCATTCTGTCCAGTGCTTCATACAATCTCCATTCTGGAGGGAGACGTGACTCATTTATGCTTTTATGGCCAGATAATGCAATCTAGTTTCAAGTGTTTCGAAATTCTCCCTTTATGCACAATGTCAAGTCCGTCTGGAGCCCAGCCTGCTAAGAAGGTCAGCACTCATGCACGCAGCACCACTGACCACGAGGCCTGTATTAATTAAACATTTGGGAAATGCAAGGTCAGCAGTCAGCACTCGTTCCATGTAACGTTGGATTAATTCGGCATGCACTCAAAATACACAAATTGACATAGGAAAATGACGGTCTATGTTTACACAACAGGGTGAAGACATTGATTGATAGTATACATTGTCAGCTGGCATAGAAAGGTTTATGAAGGCACACACATCCAAATGATAAACTCCAAGGTTCTGGACAGAACAGAACAATGTGGCCAGTGTATCTATGACGTTATGATTTGCCTTTTGTTAGCTCCATTGACTATAAACAATATAAAATATATATATTTACAAAATGTGTGAAAATGTACATGTATGAAGTTTGGACGCTGATTAGTCCAGTTTGCAAGATGAGCTCTGGAAAAACACACAGATGGACACACACAGACCAAACCTCTCGACAGCTAGCCTCCTACACAGCCACACCAGAAGAATTGGTTAGTGAATTGAAACCATCAGAATTGAAAAGTGAGCACACATTTTGATAATGCTCCCATGGAAGCACAACAAATATGGAAGCCAGTTCATGCTTTTGCTGTTCTAAGTCTGGACCCTCATATTGCTAAGATATTTGTTTCACATGTTTTAGCTACTTGTTTAATTAATAATTATACCTTATTAGTAAGTACCTTTATGTATTTTCTGTCATGGTTGAGCTTTGTATTGTCAATTATTTTTTAAGTGGTGCAACCACTTCCTTAAGTGACTATGTGTGTGGGTGTGTGGGTGGGTGGGTGGCTGGCTGGCTGGGTGCGTCTGAGCACGAAAACAGCATGGTTGTTTTTTACCACCTGTGCGCAACCTAACACACACACAAACACATACGCACATATTAACTGTATATATGGTGATTTTGGGTGTGCCAGTATAGTACAGTGACAGTACAGTACAGTACAGTAGAGGGTACAGTAGAGGGACCCCCACACGGTAACTCTGTCATTTCTCAACCGTTTCGGAACGCCCACGGAGTTGCACCACTTACTTCACACGGGTGTGATTTTTCAAAGCTTTATGATCCTTTTCTGGATCAGGGCGCACTTGAAAATCTCAAAAGCATTTTTCAAATGGGTGGGCTGCATGTTATTTTAATTATCAATCGCTTGTGTTCCGGCTTGAATCAATATACTTTAAGTTCCCTGTAGAAAAAAGAGAGGAAGGAGTGCATCTGTTTGGCCAGAGTAGAAGAGAAAATAGAAAAGTAAAAGGCCTTTAATAAAGTGGCTCCTGCATTTGCAAGAATTAAAATACACCTCACCATCACAGTATTAAAGCATGTAGAGTCTACACTTGTACGAAACGTGCTACATAAATAAATTTGACCTGACCCACCTCGTATAGCTGTCGGTCTCTGTGGGTCGATGGCACACGACTCCTGGAGCAAGATTACAAAGAGGTACAGTATGATTTAAACATACTGTGTTTGGTTGACCTCAATTTATGGTTGAGGTAATCATCTAGCACAGGTTTTAAATGAGTTGTGTGACCCGCCTCAGGTGGGTCCCTTCATTTGTACTTGTATATACAGGTGTTTGCATACACTGCATGTAGCATTAATGTTTTCAGAAGACCAGATTTTAGGGTGTTTCATAACTTCAGCACTGGCCTTTAATGGGCCCTACATGAATGACAATAAAATATAATTCACCTAAACTCATACATAGATTCCAGATAACAAAACTAGAAAAATTGCATCGCAGTTGGATGTCTCCACCAACCCATGCATTTTACGTGTTTGTCCAGACTCGTATAGTATATGTACAGTAGTGAAGAGTTTGAAGGAATTTAATAAACATGTTTGTGAGGTCATAGTGACCTTGAAGACCAATGTCCTAGTTAATCCTTGAGTGCCAAACGTTTGTGCCAAATGTCATGAAAATACCTGGGGATTCCTGAGATCTCAAGTTCAACAAGGTTGAGTTAGGATAGATGTACGTACATACTACATACAGACTGTATGTATGTACTAAGTAAGTACTGTATGATGCAGTACTTACAATGCCTCTGTCCTGTCTGGCAGTAGAGGAATAAAAACGTTTGTGTAGGGTAGGGGAACAAAGATTTCCCATACCCCTTGTGTCCCTTAAATATGAACAAATGACCCACTGTCCTTGTCCACTGGAAGTTAATACTCACTCTCCCCGTTGTGACATGATCAGCTCAGCGTAACACACGGCCAGCTTCTTTTGGGCCAGCTCCACCTTGGCTGAGGTCCGTGCTATTGCCTGGCGCTCTTTAATGCCCTGTTCACTGGAAAGAAGTTGTGACTTTGTGAGGATGATGGGTGGGCGGGTAGGTGGATGTTTGTGTTGGGGGCTACAAAGTCAAGGGGCTATACAAAAACAAAAATGAAACAATTTATCATTGTCTGGCAGATTGCCACTGGCCAACACATACTTACGCCATGAGAGGCTTGGGTTTCTTCTCCAACAACATCTTCTCGAAAAAACAGAACAGGTAGAGGAGAAGAGTAGCTAGGAAGTCATCGAGCTCTTTACTCCTGGGCATAGACAACGGAAACTAGAATGTACTACGGAAACTAGAATGCACTACACTATGTACAAATGTGTACAAATGTATTTTTGTGACATTTGTACAATCTCAGTCACACATGGATAAATTAATACTGAGTACAGCACACAGTGAAAATACTATCACTACGCTGACCATACAGTAGGTTACAAATTAATGTTGTTTCTTTTACTTACTTTAAGACAGCCATGAAGCACTGTGGAACAGGGAAGGCATATTTCTCCAGCAGCAAGTTGACCGCCACCTCTACAACACAGGGACGTTCACACACACACACACACACACACACACACACACACACACACACACACACACACACACACACACACACACACACACACACACACACACACACACACACACACACACACACACACACACACACACACACACACACACACACACACACACACACACACACACCTTTAGTATAGGTACAGATGCAGAATTAATCTCCAGACTGGATGTCATTAACCTCCCCACAGAGTAAATCAGCAACATGTCAACACACTCTGACCCGCTTGGAGATGGTCAGAAATGTTGTATTACCGCCCGGTACGTAGTGAGATAGCAGCCGAGACCAATACAAATGATGCCAAGCTTTAAAATATGCCCGATGTCATGGTTCAGCATCATCCAAAACCCTAGTCCTTGTTAATCTGGCACTGAAATGCCAATCAAACAAAAGCTTTAGTGCAACATTTATTCTGGCTGACTTCATTGGCAGTAACTGGCTCTGTGATTTCTCCTGTCGACCTTGGATATCCATTCCTGGCATGTGAGATGAAGTGGCAAGCTTCTGAGATGGATGGAAAGAGACAAACAGCATATTTTGAAATAGGGCCAACATTGTTACTTACGTTTAACATCCTCAATACTGACGTGGGCCCTCTGACTCTGATTAACTGACGACTTGTAAGCAATGAGATGAGAATGGTTAAGATTATTACTGGTGCTCTGGCGCCTTCTACCGTTCAACAAAGATAACCTAGGACAAAGGTAAATGGGAATTGATAGTTATTTATTTTATGCAATTAATATTGTGCACATTGTGAGTCAACTCAACATTATTGTTCAATATGGTTAATGGGATGGCAAAAAATAGGTTTAGCCTAGTACAGAGAGCCTCTGAGCCTGGCTACACTACATGTCTGGTCGCAGGTGGTCGATTAAATTGGTTCTCCTCCTCCTCCTAAAGTCCTCCGCTGTGGTGTTACTGCCGGTCAAAATAAATTAATAAATAGCCTAAATAAAAATAAGTATGCATATCCACAAGCCATGCAGCACTCTACCTGGCAGACCCCCACAGTAATATTGGGCGAATAATTAAACACAGCTGCAGGCGTTTCATTTGATTTTCATTTTAAGCGTGCATGAATCAATCAACGCCGACATAATCATTAGCTTTAATGCAAGCAAACACACCCGCCACGTTATCACGTCCACCTGTCAAAATGACTGCGGCATAGGTCGCATCATGTAGGGCAGGCTTAATAAAAAACAGCAAATAAACAAACACGGCTAATGAACCAATCATTGCACCTCATATTGGTCTCTTGATCGTGACACGGAACGGCCTACCTGACACATTCCAGTGTTTGCGTCTCGTCATTCCAGTCCCATTCTTGACCAGCTGTATCAAATGATGGTAAGTATAAGTTCACCTGTTAACCTGATATATTTTACCATCATTCATTCATTCTCATTATTAAATATGTTCATATTAATTAAGTCTTCTAAAGTTGTGAGCTTCATAACGCACCCTCCTTGTGTCCGTCTGATGCTTGGACATTAATGTTGTATCGTAGGTTCAACATATTCAGCAGGTTAGCAGCAGGCCTAGCCAATCTAATGTTATTAAGATCCTTCCTTTCTCACTGTTTATCGTAACCAGGCAACGGCCAATCGAGAGCAACACGGAAGCATAATGTTCGACTGACGCGTGTGGCCTAGAAAACATACACCATGACCAAAAACAAACACAAAAGGGAGACCAGACCACACACATGACTTAAGTATAAATGAATTTATTAAAACAAAAAATATATATAGATTAGATGCCCTTTATCCACAATGGAAAGTTGGAAACTAATTTTGCTGGGCTCAGTACAGTACACTACAGATACAGGCTAATAGTTGAGAAACCACAGTAAAAGGGTTCATGGACCAAATATTACCTAAACACTGTCTAGAATACCTAGTGTAGAAGTCTGTTTTTTGGACCACTCTCTTTTGTAGCCTCTGAAATTTGGAAATTACAGAAGTTCCTATTTCATTGTAGAAAGCAGGCAGAGGAGGTAGTGGAAGTAATCAAAACCCCAGTTAAATCCTAGAAATTAGAATCTTTACAACACCACAGCATTTGAACTGTTTTTCAGGGTGATGATATGTACATGTTCAAAGAATGAGTCCAGTCCCCAGCTTCTCGTTCTGTCCGTCAGAGCATCCACTGGCTCCAGTCGTTCAATATCACAGCTGTTACCTAAAGAAGACAAATTAAATAACACAATTAAACATAAAAGTCCAAACCTTCTGCATTGACAAATCAATCCATTATTAAAACTGCACGTAGGGCAGAGGTCCCCAGGGTGTAGCCCCTGGTCCCTGCCTGGCCGTTGGGTGCCTGTGCCTGTGGTGGTGTGGTTCCAGGAAGGGGACCAGGGGCCAGGGGCCAGGCCCTACTGTACCAAATCAGCTAAAAGTAACTTCATTAATGATAAAGCTCAGGAAAACAAAAACAATCCTCATGAGCTCTGGAAGCTACTAAACAATCAACTAAGCTATGGTCAGAAACTAAAAACCAGATTTTCGAACATAAACATCAAATCGGACAACACTCTCATCACTGACAACCTTGATGTGGCCAACTACTTGAATATCTTCTTTACAAACATAGCAACAACTCTGGTTAACAAACTGCCCTCCCACTCTGGGCTCTTTGGTGTAGAGCACATTACAACCTTCTACAAAAACCTAGGTGTTTGTAAAGACGATTTTAAACTAGTTATGGTAACAACTGATGAGGTAATTAAGAAACTGAGTGCCCTCCAACCCCACAAGGCCACAGGCCATGACAACATTCCCTCCAAATTTCTCAGAGACTCAGCCATCTCTATAGCTCCAATCATCACCCACATAGTAAACCTCTCCATCAAACAGGGACAGGTCCCCCAAGATTTCAAACTGGCCAAAGTAACCCCCTTTTACATTACATTACATTACATTACATTACAGTCATTTAGCAGACGCTTTTATCCAAAGCGACTTACAATAAGTGTATTCAACATAGGTAGGGAACAAAAACTACTAATCACCAGAAGTTTTTAGTGCATTTTCTGCAAAAACAAGCAACCAAGAGTATACCTAGCGCTAAGGTAAAAGTGCAATATATCAGCTACCTATTTCCTTAGCCAGATGAGACAAAATAGCTAAATCAAATGAGCATGAGCTAAAACAATTAAGTGTATCGACTAAACAAGATCCAATAAACAATACAACAATAGAAAACAAGCGTTCGTACAACTAGTTAACAACAAGTAGGTCAGGCAGAGAGGAAGGGTAGTGTTTCCTGAAGAGGTGGGTTTTCAACCTGCGGCGAAATATGGGCAGTGACTCTGCTGTCCTAACATCAGTGGGGAGTTCATTCCACCACTGTGGGGCCAGAACAGAAAAGAGTCGTGACCGTGTGGATCGGCCAGAAGGACCCTTGAGTGACGAGGCAATCAGTCGCCCCGAGGTGGCAGACCGAAGTGGTCGGGCAGGGGTGTAGGCATCGACCATAGCCCGGAGATAGGAAGGAGCTGTTCCTTTCACTGCCCTATAGGCTAACACCAGGGTTTTGAACTGGATGCGGGCCGCTACGGGGAGCCAGTGTAGAGAACGGAGAAGGATGGTTGTGTGGGAGAACTTGGGGCGGTTGAACACCAGACGAGCCGCAGCTTTCTGAACAAGCTCCAGAGGTCTGATGGCAGATGCCGGAGCACCAGCAAGGAGGGAGTTGCAGTAGTCCAGGCGGGAGATGACGAGAGCCTGGATGAGCACCTGGGCTGCCTTCTCCGTGAGGAAGGGGCGAATCCTCCTGATGTTGTAGAGGAGGAATCTGCAGGACCTTGTCACTGATGCGATGTTTGCCGAGAACGTCAGTTGATCGTCCAGGGTCACACCCAGATTTTTCGCAGTCCGAGTTGAGGTCACCACAGCATTATCAATGGTGATGGCCATGTCTCGGTGCGGACAGCCCTTCCCCGGGAGGAACATCAGCTCGGTCTTGTCCAGGTTGAGCTTCAGGTGGTTTGTCGACATCCACGCCGAGATGTCAGCCAGACAAGCAGCAATGCGTGCCTCCACTTGGGTATCAGAGGGGGGGAATGAGAGGATCAGCTGGGTGTCATCGGCATAGCAGTGGTAGGAAAAGCCATGGGAGTGGATGACAGCACCCAGAGATGTAGTGTAGAGAGAGAAAAGAAGAGGACCCAGAACCGAGCCTTGGGGAACCCCAGTTGTGAGCCTGTGTGGTTCTGACACAGACCCTCTCAGCATCACCTGGTAGGAGCGACCCGTCAGGTAGGATGCAAACAGGGAGAGTGCAGAGCCTGAGACACCCATCCCCTCGAGGGTGGAGAGGAGGATCTGATGGTTCACCGTGTCGAACGCTGCAGACAGGTCCAGGAGTATCAGGACGGAGGAGAGAGAGTTCGCTCTAGCGGCATGGAGCGACTCCGTCACTGCCAGCAGGGCAGTCTCTGTCGAGTGACCCACTTTGAAACCAGACTGGTTGGAGTCCAGGAGGTTGTTCTGGTGGAGATAGGAGGACAGTTGTTTAAAGACAGCACGTTCGAGAGTTTTAGATAGGAAGGATAGAAGGGAAACCGGTCTGTAGTTCTTGATCTCAGAGGGGTCAAGTGTCGGTTTCTTCAGGAGGGGGGTGACCCTGGCAGTCTTGAAAGTAGAGGGAAAGTAGCCAGATGTCAGAGAGGTGTTAATAAGGTGGGTTAAGAAGGGAAGAAGTTCAGGTGCAATAGACTGCAACAGAGTGGATGGGACCGGGTCCAGAGAGCATGAGGTGGGGCGACTAGAGGTAACAAGGAGAAGGACCTCGTTAGGGGAGAGGGGAGAGAAGTGGGATAGAGAGGGGATGGGGGGGGGAAGAGGAGTAGATGAAGGTAGAGAGGGGGGGGTGGCAGGCAGACGGGTGTGGGCAGTGCGCAGGGCACCAGCCGGGGGAGGAGGGAAGGAGGATCGGATATCGTTCACCTTCTTGTCAAAGAAGTTGGCGAAATCGTCAGGGAGGAGGGACGAGGAGGGAGGAGGGGGTGGTGGTTGTAGGAGAGAGGAGAAAGTTTCAAAGAGTTTTTTAGGGTTGGAAGCAGAAGCCTGAATTTTAGTGCAGAAAAAAGCAGCTTTAGCAGCTGATAGAGAGGAGGAAAAAGTAGAAATGAGAGATTGGAAGGTGAGAAGGTCCTCCGGGAGGTTGCCCTTTCTCCATTTGCGCTCAGCCGCTCTCAGGCTCCGTCTCTCAGTCCGCACTGAGTCCGACAACCAGGGGGCAGGTGGAGTTTGGCGTGCAGGCCTGGTGGTGAGGGGACAGAGATGGTCGAGAGAAGAGGATAGAGTAGAGAAAAGAAGATCTGTGGCGGTATCAGGGGATAGAAGAGCAAAGGATTCAGGGGCAGGGAGAGCAGAGAGAACAGAAGAGGAAAGATCAGTGGAGGAAAGTGAGCGAAGATTGTGACGTGAGGAAATCATGTGGGTAGGGAGGGGCTGTGAGGGGGGAGAGGAGAGAGAGAGAGAGTAGGACATGAAGTAGTGATCAGAGAGTTTCTTACCCTTTTCACTGGAAAGAGGAGTGACAGACAGGTTAGCAATAGAGCAGCCTCTGGTGAAGATCAGGTCCAGTTGGTTGCCCGCCTCATGGGTAGGAGGAGATGGGGAAAGAACTAGGTCAAAGGCGGCGAGAAACGAAAGTAGTGGGTCTAGCTGCTTCTCAGTCGGGAGGTTGAAGTCACCCAGAAGGATGAATCCAGAGCCATCGACAGGGAAGTGGGAGACTAGATGGTCCAGCTCCTCCAGGAAGCCACCAGCAGGGCCCGGTGGGCGATAAACAGCTGCAATGGTGAGCTTGACTGGATGAGAAACAGTGACCACATGAAATTCAAATGAGGTAGGAGAGAATAGTGACAGTGAAACAGGAGAGTATTTCCATTTTTTGGAAATGAGCAGACCAACCCCACCACCTGTCCGCACGGCTCTGGGAGTGTGAGAGAAAGAGTACACATCTGACAGAGCCGCGGGCGTAGCTGTGTTTTCTGGTCTGATCCAGGTCTCAGTCAGAGCAAGGAAGTCAAGGGAGAGCAAGGACGCGTAGGCTGAGATGAAAGCAGATTTGCCTTCCACCACAGCTGAGTGGCAATTCCAAAGCCCTCCCGTTACCACTTGCTCGACGTGAGTTGAAAGAGTAGGATAGATGAGATAAGTTGTGTCGCGACATCTGGGTGGAACCCAGTGTTTGTGCGACCGCCAGGAAGAAGAGAGGACAGGAATAGGAAGAAAACACATTGTAGATCACTAAACATATACCACAATACACTACTATATCTATCACACTACTATATATGTCACTAATCAATGCTACAGCTTATCGTTCAGTGACGAAGTCGGACTTTGACAAAGTCGCCTGTCGCCTTTGTTCGCCTGGCCTTCGTTTGCTGGCCGCCGCTTAACAGCTGACGCTTTCACCTGGTGGTATAAGGCCACTCCAACTGATTGCTAATCGTCTGCCAGGAGTGCTGGCTAAAGCACTCACTTCACACTTCACAAGGAAATCAAGTGGCCTATACTACTTATCAAGTGGCCTATCACAGGGTGAAACTAGTTACACTAGTCCAAAGTGTCCAAAGCCTACTGCTTGAACACAAACAATACAACTATAAGCTACTGACTACCACACAAGCTAATAATATAATACTAATACAAAAGTACTTAGAGTAACACTAACAGCAGTTTGCTAAAATACAAAAGAATGCTACTTACTCAACTAGACAGGGGCCAGGAGCTCCGTTCACTTCAAATGTTGGTTTACACACTGAATTGAATACTCCCAACCTGGCTACTTAACCCTAGAGCTGTGCTGGCTAAAGCACTCACTTCACACTTCACAAGGAAATCAAGTGGCCTATACTACTTATCAAGTGGCCTATCACAGGGTGAAACTAGTTACACTAGTCCAAAGTGTCCAAAGCCTACTGCTTGAACACAAACAATACAACTATAAGCTACTGACTACCACACAAGCTAATAATATAATACTAATACAAAAGTACTTAGAGTAACACTAACAGCAGTTTGCTAAAATACAAAAGAATGCTACTTACTCAACTAGACAGGGGCCAGGAGCTCCGTTCACTTCAAATGTTGGTTTACACACTGAATTGAATACTCCCAACCTGGCTACTTAACCCTAGAGCTGTGCTGGCTAAAGCACTCACTTCACACTTCACAAGGAAATCAAGTGGCCTATACTACTTATCAAGTGGCCTATCACAGGGTGAAACTAGTTACACTAGTCCAAAGTGTCCAAAGCCTACTGCTTGAACACAAACAATACAACTATAAGCTACTGACTACCACACAAGCTAATAATATAATACTAATACAAAAGTACTTAGAGTAACACTAACAGCAGTTTGCTAAAATACAAAAGAATGCTACTTACTCAACTAGACAGGGGCCAGGAGCTCCGTTCACTTCAAATGTTGGTTTACACACTGAATTGAATACTCCCAACCTGGCTACTTAACCCTAGAGCTGTGCTGGCTAAAGCACTCACTTCACACTTCACAAGGAAATCAAGTGGCCTATACTACTTATCAAGTGGCCTATCACAGGGTGAAACTAGTTACACTAGTCCAAAGTGTCCAAAGCCTACTGCTTGAACACAAACAATACAACTATAAGCTACTGACTACCACACAAGCTAATAATATAATACTAATACAAAAGTACTTAGAGTAACACTAACAGCAGTTTGCTAAAATACAAAAGAATGCTACTTACTCAACTAGACAGGGGCCAGGAGCTCCGTTCACTTCAAATGTTGGTTTACACACTGAATTTAATACTCCCAACCTGGCTACTTAACCCTAGAGCTGTGCTGGCTAAAGCACTCACTTCACACTTCACAAGGAAATCAAGTGGCCTATACTACTTATCAAGTGGCCTATCACAGGGTGAAACTAGTTACACTAGTCCAAAGTGTCCAAAGCCTACTGCTTGAACACAAACAATACAACTATAAGCTACTGACTACCACACAAGCTAATAATATAATACTAATACAAAAGTACTTAGAGTAACACTAACAGCAGTTTGCTAAAATACAAAAGAATGCTACTTACTCAACTAGACAGGGGCCAGGAGCTCCGTTCACTTCAAATGTTGGTTTACACACTGAATTGAATACTCCCAACCTGGCTACTTAACCCTAGAGCTGTGCTGGCTAAAGCACTCACTTCACAAGGAAATCAAGTGGCCTATACTACTTATCAAGTGGCCTATCACAGGGTGAAACTAGTTACACTAGTCCAAAGTGTCCAAAGCCTACTGCTTGAACACAAACAATACAACTATAAGCTACTGACTACCACACAAGCTAATAATATAATACTAATACAAAAGTACTTAGAGTAACACTAACAGCAGTTTGCTAAAATACAAAAGAATGCTACTTACTCAACTAGACAGGGGCCAGGAGCTCCGTTCACTTCAAATGTTGGTTTACACACTGCACAAGAAAGGGAGTAAATTAGACCCCGGCAACTACCGCCCTATTTCTATTCTTAGTTCCATCTCGAAAGTGATGGAAAAAATAGTCTATGAACAGGTTGAAAAGTATCTTGCCACTAATAAATTATTGTACGAGTTCCAATCTGGCTTCAGAACATCCCACTCCACTGACACATGCCTTCTCTATTTGAGCGACCACATCAAACAAGAGGTGGACGCTGGCAAATACTGCGGCATGGTCATGCTGGACCTCCAAAAGGCTTTTGACACCGTGAACCACTCCATACTGGTTAACAAGCTAAAAGCAATTGGTTTCGATAGCACATCAGTGAGCTGGATGCAATCCTACCTGGAGGGGAGAGAACAGATGGTGGAAGTGAACGGAACACTGTCCCCCCCCCTCCCAGTGAGCTGTGGCGTTCCACAAGGAAGCATACTAGGGCCTTTACTGTTCCTAATATATGTAAACGACATGACTTCAGCCTGTGACTGCAACTTGTTCCTGTTCGCAGATGACTCAGCACTGCTGGTCTCGGACAGGGACAAACTGCAGGTTGAAAATGCCCTCAGGTCTGAACTCGGTAGAATCTGCACCTGGCTCGCTGATAACAAACTATCTTTACACCTGGGAAAAACTGAATCCATTCTCTTTGGCTCTATTAGTAATCTCAGCAAGGCAAATGGCTTCTTGGTTAGAGTGGGTGACAATGTTATCACACGTAAAGATGAAATTACCTACCTAGGTTCCATCCTGGAGGCTAATCTTTCCGGTGATAAAATGGCCACCAACGTAATCAAAAAAGTCAACCATAGAACAAGATTCCTCTACAGGATCTCCTCACTGGTCAACAAAAACACCTTGAAGACCTTAACAGGAGCCCTTGTACAGGGTTTCTTTGACTATGCATGCACCTCCTGGTACCACAGCACCTCAAAGGCCCTTAAAACCAGGCTCCAGACTTCCCAAAACAAACTGGTCAGGCTCCTACTTGATCTAGCCCCCCGAACCCACCTCACCCCTGCCCACTTCGACAGGCTGGAATGGCTTAGGGTCGACGACAGAGTACAGCATCTTGCAATGGGTCTGGTCCACAAGATTCGATACACCACCAAGATACCCATGTACCTGTCTAGATACTTCCTTAATGTTAACGAAGTCCACACCCACAACACCAGAGGGAGTGCAACGAACCATGTACAACCCAGATTCGGCACAAACAAGGGACTAAATTCTTTTCGCTCCTATGCCACCAAAATGTGGAACGCCCTACCAACTGTCATTAAGACATGCGAATCCCTTGACTCCTTCAAAACCGCTCTCAAAGGGCACCTACGGATGGCTACAATTCGAAACTGGCCCCCGTAAAATCTGAATCCCCCCCCCCGCCCCCCCCCCCTTTTTCCCCTCACTGTATATATTTCTTTTCCCTTTTTACCTCCTTTTTGATGAATTCCTGTTCTGTCTATAGAAGTGTCTATTTGTACGTCTCTAAATGTTTTGATGATTTGAACATGGTGGACCCTATTGGAAACAAGTGTAATGCTTAATTGGGTCGTCCACTCACAGTTAACAGCCTTTGTATTGAGTTTGTGCTTGAAATGTACTGTAATTCTGCAAACTGTTAATAAATTCTTCAATCAATCAATCAATCAATCAAACATTGTACAATTATCGTGATGTAAGATAATTGTAGCTAAGCTAGGTATTCACTATTCACATAGCCTGCCCTATAGAGCGTCGCAGTCCCGCCCCCTCGAGATACCCGGAAAAGAAATCCCCGTTCATTTTCCTCATAGACTTTTCACCGCGGACAAAGCCAACTCTTGTCGTGACAAATCATGACAACAAACACAATTTTTCGGGCTGAACAAATAATTAGAAAGAAGAAGAAAACGGCAGGTTACAACACTTTTGTTGTTTTTCTTCTTTGTAATAATTTGTTTGGTCCAAAATATTGTGTTTGTTGTCATGATTTGTCACGACAAGAGTTGGCTTTGTACGACGCTTATAAGGTCTTTAAATAAATACGTTTTGAAATGTCTATGGGAAAAAAAATAATAATAATAATAATAATAAATCTTTATTTCTATAGCACCTTTCAAAACAACGTTACAAAGTGCTTTACAAAAGGAAACAGCAAAAGTAAACATCACACAGCAGGAAAAACACAGAAACAATGCAAAGCAAATAATAATACAAGGCAGAGTAAACAATCAATAGAACACGATCAGGAGAAATCAGAATTAAAAGCTAGTCTATAAAAATGAGTTTTAAGTAGAGATTTAAAATGTGGAACTGACTCAGCGAGCCTGATTTCCAGGGGCAGAGCGTTCCATAGGGTGGGGGCCCTAAAGGAAAAGGCCATGCGACCGGTCGAATTCAGGGGCCCCTTTGGTAGGGCTAGGAGTAATTTATTAGAGGATCTCAGACTGCGGGCTGGTATGTATGGGGGCAGTAGGTCTGAGATATAAGGTGGCGCAAGACCTAGGCTGGCTTTGAATGTGATGAGTAAAACTTTGAAATTGATTCGAAATTCAACTGGCAGCCAGTGCAGAGAAGCTAAAATGGGTGTGATGTGATCATACTTTCTTGAACCGGTTAAGAGACGGGCAGCGGCATTTTGTACTAGTTGGAGACTGTGGGTAGATTTTTTTGAGAGGCAGGTGTAGAGAGAGTTGCAGTAGTCTAGGCGGGAGAAGATGAAGGCATGAATTACTTTAGTCAGGTCGGAGGTGGTGAGGAAGGGTTTGATTTTAGAAATATTTCTGAGGTGGTAGAATGAAGATTGGACGACCTTCTTTATGTGTAGTTGGAGGTTGAGGTCTGGGTCAAAGATGACACCTAAGTTTCTGACAGTGGGTTTGAGATTCGGTTGTAGTGGTCCGAGGTTATTTTCGATGTGGGCTCTGGCAAGGGGGGGACCAAACACTAGGACTTCTGATTTGCTATCGTTGAGCTGAAGGAAGTTATTGAACATCCAGTTTTTTATATCGGTTAAGCAGTTGTGGAGGGTGGCTACACTATCTTTATTGTCCGGGGTTATTGGTAGGTAAAGTTGTGTGTCGTCAGCGTAACAGTGGAATTGGATGTTATAACTGCGGATTATTTCACCTAGGGGGAGCATGTAGAGGGAGAATAGTATAGGGCCGAGGATCGAGCCCTGGGGGACCCCACAATGTAGGGGGGCTTGTGATGATGACACATTGCCAAAGGTGACCGAAAAGTGTCTGTCGGTTAGGTAGGAGGTGAACCATTTGAGAGCCACACCGGAGATTCCCACGACTGTCTCCAGGCGGTTGAGGAGGACAGCATGGTCGATGGTGTCGAAGGCAGCCGTTAAGTCCAACAGGACGAGGATGTAGCAGCTACCAGATCCAGTAGACAGAAGGAGGTCGTTCGATACTTTCAGGAGGGCTGTTTCGGTACTATGCATGGGACGGAAGCCAGACTGGAATTTTTCAAAAATGTTATTATTGCTGAGGTGAGATGTAAGTTGACTAAAGACAATCTTTTCGAGGACCTTGGATAAGAAGGGGAGTTTGGAGATGGGTCTAAAGTTATTCATGGCGGAGGGATCTAAGTTTGGTTTCTTAAGTAGAGGAGTGACTATGGCAGATTTAAAAAATGAGGGAACAGAGCCGGAGATCAGGGAGTTGTTTAATAATGACAGAATGTGAGGACCAACAGATGGTAAGATCTCCTTCAGGAGTCGGGTGGGAATGATGTCTGAGTTACAGGAGGTAGATTTCATTTTAGAGACGGTTGAGAGGAGGGTTTCTAAAGATATTGTAGCAAATGTAGAGAGGAGGGCTATTGGGGAGCCGTGGGTATTGGGGGAGAATGCAGGGGGTTGGATGTTGGGCATCTGTGATCTAATCAGATTGATCTTGTCTATAAAAAAGGTTAAAAAGAGTTCGCATTGCTCAGAGGAGACGGGCATGGTGGGATTTAAGGGGGCACCAACAACACGATCAATGGTTTTGAACAATGTTCTGGCATTGAGGTGGTCGTTAGAGATCAGTGTGGAAAAATATTTAGTTCTTGCCTCGTTGACGGCAGTGTTATAATTTCTCATGAGCTCTTTTAAAAGTTCATAGAAAACATGTAATTTAGAGGATTTCCATTTCCTTTCAATTTTCCTGATTTCTCTTTTGAGAGTTCTGGTATTATCTGTAAGCCAGGGGGAGGGTGGGTTTGGCAACAGGGTCCGGGTTTTGAAGGGGGCCACAAGGTCTAAAGTTGACTGACAAGTGTTATTAAAGTAGGTAAGCTGATCATTGATGGAGAGGTGAGAAGACGGGACAGTTGCGGTGGAATTGAAGACGGTGATGAATTTAGTGGCAGTTAAAGGGTTAACTCTATTTATGCCAAAATTTGACAATGTCGTCCTCCTGGGCGACTACAATATCCACGTTTGCTGCCCAACAAACACACTAGCTAAGGATTTCCTCAGCCTAACTGAATCCTTGAATTTTATTGTCCACTCAACTGGACCAACACACAAATTAGGCCACACCCTCGATCTTGTCCTGTCCTCTGGGGTGAATATTTCAGACATTGAAACCAACGCCATGGGTGGTGTCTCTGACCATTCCTCCATCATTTTTAATATGCTGTCCACTCCCTCACCCTCCATAGCACTGGCCCCTACCCGCTCTCGCCTCATTAACAGATCTGAAAATTCAGTGAGGAAAGAGCAGTTTGGTTTGGGGGGACGGTAGACTAAAACAAAGAGGGTACGCTGTTGCTTAATAGTGAAAGCCAAATATTCAAATGAATTAAAGTCGCCAAAAGAAAGAGGGGTACAAATAAAATTAGGATTAAAAATAACAGCAACTCCACCGCCACGACTGGAGAGCCTAGAATTCTGTAAATAAGAATAGGTAGGGGGGGATGCCTCATTGAGGAGCTTAAAATCGTTTTTTAGCCAGGTCTCTGTGAGCATTAAAATATCAATTTTGCTGGAAGGTATAAGGTCTTTAAATAAATACGTTTTGAAATGTCCATGGGAAAAATGCATTGGGAACTATTTCCTGGGCCTGGCGTCGTCATGAAAGGGGGTGGGACTGTGACGCTCTATACTGTGATATCATAGCTAACTGTGATAGGATAGGCCTGTCATAGCTACTGTAGGCCACACAATACATTTTCACAGCTAAAGGAAATAGTCTGCATACTATACTGGTTATGCTGAAAAAGCCCTGCTGTATTTTAATTTTCTAATATTTTTTTATCCCACGATTTTGTAACCCATTTTTCACCCCAGTGTCAATTATCTAATGTGATCCTGGGCTCTACACACCCTCCGCCAACCTAGTCCCCATATAGGTGCTGCCACACTATCTAAAGAGCTGTGCACGTTCTCGGCTGTGCGCAGGTTATTTTCCGAGTTTTTAGACAGCTGGTGGATGGAAAAGAAGCTCCACCTCTGCGGACGACTTGCCGACGGCCAGATTCCCGGAAACGCTCTCCTCCACGCAAGTCGTCCGTTCATATTAATTAAGTCTTCTAAAGTTGTGAGCTTCATAACTGACGACTTGTAAGCAATGAGATGAGAATGGTTAAGATTATTACTGGTGCTCTGGCGCCTTCTACCGTTCAACAAAGATAACCTAGGACAAAGGTAAATGGGAATTGATAGTTATTTATTTTATGCAATTAATATTGTGCACATTGTGAGTCAACTCAACATTATTGTTCAATATGGTTAATGGGATGGCAAAAAATAGGTTTAGCCTAGTACAGAGAGCCTCTGAGCCTGGCTACACTACATGTCTGGTCGCAGGTGGTCGATTAAATTGGTTCTCCTCCTCCTCCTAAAGTCCTCCGCTGTGGTGTTACTGCCGGTCAAAATAAATTAATAAATAGCCTAAATAAAAATAAGTATGCATATCCACAAGCCATGCAGCACTCTACCTGGCAGACCCCCACAGTAATATTGGGCGAATAATTAAACACAGCTGCAGGCGTTTCATTTGATTTTCATTTTAAGCGTGCATGAATCAATCAACGCCGACATAATCATTAGCTTTAATGCAAGCAAACACACCCGCCACGTTATCACGTCCACCTGTCAAAATGACTGCGGCATAGGTCGCATCATGTAGGGCAGGCTTAATAAAAAACAGCAAATAAACAAACACGGCTAATGAACCAATCATTGCACCTCATATTGGTCTCTTGATCGTGACACGGAACGGCCTACCTGACACATTCCAGTGTTTGCGTCTCGTCATTCCAGTCCCATTCTTGACCAGCTGTATCAAATGATGGTAAGTATAAGTTCACCTGTTAACCTGATATATTTTACCATCATTCATTCATTCTCATTATTAAATATGTTCATATTAATTAAGTCTTCTAAAGTTGTGAGCTTCATAACGCACCCTCCTTGTGTCCGTCTGATGCTTGGACATTAATGTTGTATCGTAGGTTCAACATATTCAGCAGGTTAGCAGCAGGCCTAGCCAATCTAATGTTATTAAGATCCTTCCTTTGTCACTGTTTATCGTAACCAGGCAACGGCCAATCGAGAGCAACACGGAAGCATAATGTTCGACTGACGCGTGTGGCCTAGAAAACCTACACCATGACCAAAAACAAACACAAAAGGGAGACCAGACCACACACATGACTTAAGTATAAATGAATTTATTAAAACAAAAAATATATATAGATTAGATGCCCTTTATCCACAATGGAAAGTTGGAAACTAATTTTGCTGGGCTCAGTACAGTACACTACAGATACAGGCTAATAGTTGAGAAACCACAGTAAAGGGGTTCATGGACCAAATATTACCTAAACACTGTCTAGAATACCTGGTGTAGAAGTCTGTTTTTTGGACCACTCTCTTTTGTAGCCTCTGAAATTTGGAAATTACAGAAGTTCCTATTCCATTGTAGAAAGCAGGCAGAGGAGGTAGTGGAAGTAATCAAAACCCCAGTTAAATCCTAGAAATTAGAATCTTTACAACACCACAGCATTTGAACTGTTTTTTAGGGTGATGATATGTACATGTTCAAAGAATGAGTCCAGTCCCCAGCTTCTCGTTCTGTCCGTCAGAGCATCCACTGGCTCCAGTCGTTCAATATCACAGCTGTTACCTAAAGAAGACAAATTAAATAACACAATTAAACATAAAAGTCCAAACCTTCTGCATTGACAAATCAATCCATTATTAAAACTGCACGTAGGGCAGAGGTCCCCAGGGTGTAGCCCCTGGTCCCTGCCTGGCCGTTGGGTGCCTGTGCCTGTGGTGGTGTGGTTCCAGGAAGGGGACCAGGGGCCAGGCCCTACTGTACATTGTACAATTATCGTGATGTAAGATAATTGTAGCTAAGCTAGGTATTCACTATTCACATAGCCTGCCCTATAGAGCGTCGCAGTCCCGCCCCCTCGAGATACCCGGAAAAGAAATCCCCGTTCATTTTCCTCATAGACTTTTCACCGCGGACAAAGCCAACTCTTGTCGTGACAAATCATGACAACAAACACAATTTTTCGGGCTGAACAAATAATTAGAAAGAAGAAGAAAACGGCAGGTTACAACACTTTTGTTGTTTTTCTTCTTTGTTTGGTCCAAAATATTGTGTTTGTTGTCATGATTTGTCACGACAAGAGTTGGCTTTGTACGACGCTTATAAGGTCTTTAAATAAATACGTTTTGAAATGTCCATGGGAAAAATGCATTGGGAACTATTTCCTGGGCCTGGCGTCGTCATGAAAGGGGGCGGGACTGCGACGCTCTATACTGTGATATCATAGCTAACTGTGATAGGATAGGCCTGTCATAGCTACTGTAGGCCACACAATACATTTTCACAGCTAAAGGAAATAGAGTCTGCATACTATACTGGTTATGCTGAAAAAGCCCTGCTGTATTTTAATTTTCTAATCCCACGATTTTGTAACCCATTTTTCACCCCAGTGTCAATTATCTAATGTGATCCTGGGCTCTACACACCCTCCGCCAACCTAGTCCCCATATATGGGGGACATGGGGAGAGCAACGGACTTGAACTCATGCTTCCTTCATGCCCGCGTGTCCAAGTTGCTCCTTTACACCTGACGGGGGAGTTTCCCTCCTGCTGTATTTTTATTGCGTTGCCAACTTTTCGATCAATCAGATCTTAATCAGGACAAAACCTGTATATGCAGTGCTGTAGCCTAGGTTTTTTCAGACGGTATACCAAAATTATTCCGTGCGCGACATGCACACAAATAGGCTGCAATGTGCTCACACAAGGTCAATGGATAAAATGATTAGCAGATGGTATATGCTTTTTCCCCAAAAAACTTCGGCACAGCATACTACATATATAGCGTATAACGGTGGACTACACCATCGTGTATGTCCTGATGAAGATCAGGACATATACATACTGTAACATACAGCTATCTGATCGAAATGTTGACGAAGCAATAAAAATACAGTATAACTTTTTCAGCATTACCAGTGTGCAGACTCTATTTCCTTTTGCGATACTGCTGTTTGTCTTGCAACTGGGCCACGGAAGTTGTGTGCAGTTGTGCACTACTTTCCTCATCATGTTTTTGACCACACTCACCAAAAAGACTGTGCACTTGTTCATCTGGCACAAAAAATGGAGGACCTGAAAGACAACAATAACTTTTTGACTTGCACAGATCCTTTTTATTAGTAGAGGACATTGCTACAGTGTCTATTCATGACCAATCTGATAACAGAAGCTCCATGAGAACCGTGGGTGAGCGTCTACATTTACAACAGTCTGTGCACATACAATATCAAACAGACAGACTGTATATTACATAAGTGTTCAGAGTTCTTCAAACTGTACCTACCTTTGTACAGCTCAGGATTGTACAGCAGAGTGTCCAGAAGGTATCTGCAATCCTTGGCCATCAGGGAAGTAATCAGTGTAGCATATCTGTGGCATTATTAGAATAATGGTAAAATGATGTCAAATTATTGGCATAATGACTCAAATAGTGAACATTCTGTTTAACGGTTAAAGAATCTCTTCCATCTTCAATGACAAGGCAGCCTTTAATCTCAATTGTTGTAGCTTACTTTTCTCTGTCTTTTGGGTTGATGGCCACTAGAGAGCCCCTGTCCCAAATCGCTCCAAACTGGCCCTCAATAGAACTATAGAAAGGAGTAGATTGTTTTACAATTTGCCCGAAAACGCCTCCTTGAAAACTGAAAAGGCATCATTCAGTTAAAAAAAAAAAAGATTATGAGTACCTTACCTGGAGAAATTGTATAAGTCACATTGGTACAAGGAAATGTTTCTATCAAAACTCTGTGGGGAGGAAAAACAACTATGTAGAACAGCAAAAACAAACATGTGGAAAATATGCTAATCAATGGTCTGACATGTTGTGTTGTATGACTTATCAAGGCATGGATGACATAGAATCTTATACATTAGTATAGAGGGTATGCGCGTGACATCATCATCAAACCCGGAAGTTATGCAGGAATGCCTACTGAGTATAAAAAACTACTTTCTGGCCATGACAGCCCATACATCCACACAGAAAAGTGTGATCTGATTGCATTAAACAACGTTAAACAATGTTAAACTCACTTTGCACGTTGCTTTGCCGCTCGATGTGCCATTCACTTTAAAGGACAACTTTAGTTTTTTTCAACCAAGGTTCATGTTTTAGGATGTTATTAGAGAAACTAAAAGATTTTTTTTCATTTGCTGCTTTCTTTTGTTTTAGGGATTTTAGCTGTTTTTGACAGGGGGCGGGGGCATTCGAGCATGGGGCTAAATATGTATTTCTTTACAACATTTTATAGCGATTTATTTTTTAATTATTTACTATAGTCCTAATAAACGCCAGGAAATTTTATCTGGCCACAAAAGATCACGGGATCTACTGAATGTGTCAAACTGACATTGAGCCTATGACACACAGTGTGGCTTCCCCCCAGTAGGCTACCTTCTCATTCAGTAGATCTGTGATTTTTTTTGTGGCCAGATGTAATTTCCTGTGGTTTATTAGGACTATAGTAAATAATAAAAAAAGAAATCGCCATAATATTTTGTAAAAAAAATACATATTTAGCCCCATGCTCGAATGCCCCCGCCCCCTGTCAAAAACAGCTAAAATCCCTAAAATGAAAAAAAAAAATATATCTTTTACTTTCTCTAATAACAACCTAAAACATGAACCTTGGTTGAAAAAAACTAAAGTTGTCCTTTAAGCATGCGCATACCCTCTATTGTCCTCCTAACCCTTATATTGTAGCTTTTATGAGTAGCTTTTTTGACCCATGAGTCAAACCTTGGTTCTCCGTGCAAGCACCAAAATGTCTACTGTTGTTGAGATATAATTGCAGGATAAACGAAGAAGGATAAGCTGAGCTTTGACCTTCATGCAATACCAGTTAACCAGTAGAGGTCCTATCCGACCACCACAGGATCTACATTTATACTGAGCTTTGACCTTCATGCAATACCAGTTAACCAGTAGAGGTCCTATCCGACCACCACAGGATCTACATTTATACTGAGCTTTGACCTTCATGCAATACCAGTTAACCAGTAGAGGTCCTATCCGACCACCACAGGATCTACATTTATACTGAGCTTTGACCTTCATGCAATACCAGTTAACCAGTAGAGGTCCTATCCGACCACCACAGGATCTACATTTATACTGAGCTTTGACCTTCATGCAATACCAGTTAACCAGTAGAGGTCCTATCCGACCACCACAGGATCTACATTTCTCAACAGACGAGCACTCATGACATTCATGATCCACCACAGCTGTGTTCGTTTTAATATGCTGTATCTTAACACACTTATATAATCATACTCAACCACAGAAATGGGTCAAAAACTCAAAATAATATTTTATTCACTAAATAGTTTCAGTGATATACAGTGGATTGATTGAATTATTGTGAAAGGGATCTTTAGCATGTAATGCTTAATTTGTACTTTATTGTATAACCATGTCCTGCAATGAAAATAGCTGATCTACAAGGTCATTGTGGGCTTTTACATTGTTTTGTTTTTTAGCACGGGACAACATTGTACAACAAAATATAAATCAGGCTTAAGATTCAAACTAAAGGCAGGGTTCAATGTCATCACATTGAAAGGGACAAACTTCAGGCACTCTTGCATGGAGCAGGAAAACAATACTTGAATTTTGACATGGTTATTGAAGTACATTAAAAACTTATACCTTTTAGGTCTTCATCAGGGTACAAATACCTGATGTAACTGTAAAATATTGAAGACCTTAACTGGTTGTTGTTGAATATTGCCTTTTTTTAAAACTAGAATCCAAGTATTTTCTGTTCCTGCTCCACGCAAGAAAGCCTGAAGTTTGTCTGCTTCCATGTGATCACACAAATAGTTGGAATCAAGACAGTTACAGTACTGTACCTTGTAAATCTTTGCTCCCTGTATGTTAGAGACAGGCTCCACACTGTAGGTCAATTTGCTTTCCTCAAAGAACTGTCTGATGGCCTTTTCACTAATTTCGACCCCAACTACGGAATGTCCCATGTCTGCCAGCCTGGAGTTCATACAAGTAGGAGGAACAGATTTAGGATTATTCAAGATTTGTATTGTTACATTTTACATATGTACATATAATTATTGGAAATTGAAAGGTTGTCTGTTTGACACTCTGCTTTCCCAGTACGAGTGTCGACGTGTACTTTATACCTCATACTAAGCATTTAAAGTATGAGGTATAAACTAGCAGCCTTGTGTTCATACAACAGAAAGATTGGGTATTGGTTAAGACTGACGTTATGTATCTTTCACTGCTTTGTCTCAGCCACTGCGGTGTATTTTTTGACATTCCGTTTCTCTCAAGTTGAATGTTGCCACTAATGTTGGAGCAGCCATAAACTACACAGGTTCATCCTGATGTTATGGGCATCTTTGTAAAGTTAGTGTTAGTAAAAAGCAGGTAAAAGAGTAACATTTGAGCAGACTAACATCAGTCACTTTCCCATTCAATGTAGTACAAGAGGCTAAGAGCCGACTGTCTACACCGCAAATATGTCGTCTCCGCCTACAGGAAATACGTTGCCTGCGACAATGAGACCCGTTTCTGAATCTGTCTATAAGGGAGAGATGCACACCCCTACTCGATGGACAACTTTTACAGGGGAGATCCTGTGACACCCCCATAATGAGAACACAGGGTTTATGGATAACACTGTGAAGATAACATGTGATTTTCATACCACTTCATATCTACGGCTTTCCCACAGAGAGGAAAGAAGAAGCGAACACCCGTCCGGCCGGCAAGAACTTTCTCGATGTTGCTTTCCAGCATCCTGTTGAAAACAAACAGACAAAAAGACTAGAGAAGTGCCATTATGAACGACACCCTGTGTAAACCCCTTTTGGATACTTTCATACACTCTTCTGTGCATGCAGAACTCCTGCTGATCTCAGAAATATTAAAGGCTTCACCAGCATTACCAATTGATATTTCAAAACTTAAAAAAAACTCCCATCTCAGCTATGTCATTTTATGTAACCCATAAATCATTGAAGCAAGAAGCCATAAGAGGCCATGGTTTACACTTTACAGTGACTATAGAACAGATATGGGGTGTTAGGCATGACATGTGGAGTGCGTAAAAAACAGTTAACACAGCTGTTCTAAAAGCAATGTAAACCACAACATTGCGTGACTTATTATTGCCATACATTACATATCCCAATTATTCTGAGAATTAAAATAAAGTAGTGTGTGATTTTCCTGCACAAACAATGTTTATACACTGAAGTCAATAAGTCAAACTAGCTGTTAAACTAGCAGCTCATTTCTTGCTTAAAATGTTATCAGTTTTTGTAAATCAAACTTCACGACAAAATTTGACATTGTACAGTAATACTGACATGTAAACACTGTTTATAGAGTATTTTACAGAGGCTTTGAACATCGCTCCGCCCAGTGCCCCTTAATATCAACTATGAAACTATTTGTTTTATAACATTAATTTAAATCCTTCCTGGCAGGGATGTGAAGCAGGGGCTGCATGATCATAACAAAAGGAGTTGAATTTGGTCCCATCTCCCTGATGTGGTAAATAAAAGCAAGGTGTTTTACTTGTGCACATGGGGCTGATGGAAACCAATTTTGTCCTCCTCCCAGCGTTGGTGCCATTCGTCCATGGCCATGACCCGATCTGCCTGTGCCGTCAACATGCTGTTTGCCTGGCACCCCCACCTACAGGACGATGACAATGACGCCAGAATCTGCAAGAAGATGACAATGACACCACCACCTGCAAGAGGATGTTAAAAGACCAGAATGGGGAGAGATGTGAACAAAGAGGCAATGGTTTACTGCTAAACTAGGGACCCGAGGTTGGTAACACGCACGCGCACACACACACGCACGCGTGCGAACATGCCTGCTGCATGTGTTGTGACTTGTGACATGTATAAAAATCCCATTATCCATCATGACTCATGTAAAATGACTGCAGAGAATGTAGGTAGGTATGTGTCAAATGCACATACTGTACTACTGCCAAGGTTATGATGGGTTACAAGCTTTGCTCCAGTAGTGATTTATTGTATTTTAAAACACCATAAATTACACAACGTTTGTGAAGGCCGTTCACGCCCGAAACGTTGTGTAACTTATGGTGTTTTAAAATACAATAAAACACTACTGGAGCAAAGCCTGTGTGCGGACTACTTTCTAGGAATAGCCAGGAACTGGATGTGCGCAAGCCACCTGCTTTTTAAACTATGATGGGTTACAAGGATTTATCATTTATATTCCCACCACGTTTGTGTTTCCCAGATGTGAAATGAATTTCATGGAAACAGGGGCAATGTAATGGTGTACCTAGAAAGCATGTATCAGGGATTATCATTGCAGGATAACCTCTAGCCCAGATATAGACACGACTGGGATTAAAGGTGTATAGAATACAATCATAGCTATTATCTTCTGTGTGAACACATTCCTGGAGCAGAGTGATACAGCTGAGCTTACTGCATGTCTATCATGCTATTATCTTGTGGGTGGCTGACTGAGGTTCAACATAAAAACAATCGCACTTTCACAGATCTTTCTGATTCTGATCATTATCTAACTGGAGTGGGCATCATTACTTATTACGTTATTAGACTATGCTTTGCTTATCTCGGTTTTTGAGGGCTCCAAAACAAGCTCGGCGGCCTGTTCTTGAAATGTGTAATCCTTAAATTCTATGAATCATACATACCCCTTGGGCCTTAGCCCGGGATAATGATTGACAGGCAGTTAGTAGAGCATGCCGCATGATTGACAGATGAGTCACAACACAACAAGGATATCTGCAGTTTCCCAACATTGGCATAATCAGTAAAACGATTTTCTTTCCTGAGTCTGGCTGGCGTTTAAAATATCAGAATATGGTTAAATAAAATGTTTTGTTTTTGTTAGAAACCTGCAGCATACGATACCTGTGCCGCCGTACAGAGATGTTGTTTGTGTGTTCATGTATGTATCTGATGCACGTGCATTATATTGAAGCTTACTTCTGGTATGGGAGGAGTTAGAATACACACGTGACGTGAGGTGTCCCGATTTTCGCTGGACCCCCAAAGTGAACGAAAAATATTTATAGTTTCTGTAAAAAAAATATATACATATACCAATACCGTATATAAACAAAGAAATAAAAAAATAGCAATAAAAAATAATTTAAACAATAAAGGGATTGTCATTTTGTAACAGTATTTGCTAATAGAGAGATGACTTCCGCACACCCGGTAGGTTTGGAGCAGGTGCGATGATGACGAGGTATATACAATGTGAAAGGAGGGACACCCGCACACTGCCACTTGCTGGGTTCAGAGATTTTTATTAAAGCAAAGCAACGTTTCGGTCTTGCGACCTTCCTCAGAGTGTAACAGTATTTGCTGAAATCCTAAAAAGCCTCTATACTTTGTGTTGCTCAATGCTCTTACTTGCCCAATGCCCAGCCACTGGCAGCCAGCCCCCACTTTGTTTTATATTAGCGTTTATTGTCATTGCCAAAAATTTGCCAGGCAAATTGCAGCGGATCACTCTAAAGATAATGCTAGGCGACACTATGGTGAGCTGCAGTACTTACTATCGAACACAGAGTGGCGCAATAGTATAATTAATGGCTGAAATGACTGCAAGGACACAGCTCCATTTGATTGATCATCATGTTATCGTTTTGTACCATGCATGTATGTACCCTAAAAACATACTACAACGAATGTAATAGGCCCATATGATAATTGCCATTGGAAGACAAGACATAAATTATTTGATGAAACATCAATCAATGCAATTCAGGCTATTAGGCTTTTGAAGATATAGCTCCGACTCAATGTATACAATGTATACACTCCTTTTTATGGTAACGGACAACGGACGTCATAGTTTATATTTGTTTAATTCACCCTACCCGGCTTAGTTTATCCTGGCTGCCATTAAGTGCCATTAGCCTGTTACACACTTAAAAATCGGCTACGATCGAAGAACATGAGGTAGATCTCTCCAACTACTGGAACGGGAACGTGTTTCCAGGCCATTGCGATTCTGTGCGTAATTCGGTGTTTCCAAAATGTTCCAGACAGTTGTGCGGAACCGCTGGCTTGGCCAGATGTGCGCGTTTTCTTTAGGGCGCGACGACATCGCCCAGGAGCCGCCAGAGAGCCAATCACAAACACCGGGGGGCGGGTCGTGTGTGGGAAATGTTGTGGTGGAGATCGAAAATGGACAATTTAACACCACGCACAATCATCATATCATGCCAACAAGAGACGCGTGCATGTCCCGTGAACTGAATCGCAAATGCCAGGACGTGGAGTGAAAAGGAAATTGCCAGTGAGGGACGCAGCATGGTTTACCAGCCGGTCCCTCTGAGGACGAGTCGGTAAGAAGACTCCATCGCGCCGCCGTGTGCTCTCTCGTGTACTGCCTGTTTGTGGAGGATAACGTTGTAGCGGAGTGAGTGGGCGCCGCCTATTTTAAATGCAATCTAAATCTAATTGTCCAGTTGATATCTCCAAAGATAGCTCGAATATTTGTATTGGAGATCTTTTTTGGGGGAGGCTCGTGTTATCATATCAGTGCACTGCACACGTGATGAGCCCAGTAGCTTTGTGGATAGGTCACTAAACTGCATATTCATTTTTTTCATTCGGGCAAAATTAATTATGTTCATACTTAGGTCATCATTCGGCTACCGGTAGACCTGCATGGCAACAGCACACAGTCTGTGATTTGACATTTAGGGATTTATAGGGATTAATCCTTGTTGTATCATGCTTCCGTAAAGCCTGTTCGCACTGAGCTGTAAACAGCTGTCAGTGTATTGTTCTCGTATAGCAGCGCTCAGGCAGCAGCAGCAGCGCACCTTGTTGTCAGTCACTCTCTCTCACGACGCTCAGATGTAGAGAGGCGGTGGTACTAAATCTAAAAAACGCTTGTCTGTAAAGGCGGGACAAAGATATACTCTGTCTGGTCCTAGAATATGGTTATTAAAGATACAGGTAGAAGTGCGGTGGTGTTGAGAGGTGCATACTAACGCGTCCCTGTGTGAGAGCGCAGAGTCTAGTGAGAGTGCTTGTGCCTTGTGAAGACAGCCAGGAATGGGCGGAGGAGGCATTCACTCCCCGCCAGCCGTGAGATGATTTTTTATGGACGCGCCCGGGCTGTGCGCATGTTGTTTGCGCGTGTCAGACTTGTAACTTAATCATATTACAGACAGAGGGCTCGTAAATCGAAAGGAGGGCCTCCCGTGAAGAAAAATGTGGATGCCACGCCACGGCCCCCGGTCACTGCAACCGGTTATTGACTGACAGTCGAGAGAGCCCTAAGCCTAAACTCCCCGTGATTTTTGCTGTGTGAGAATCAGGACGCTCAACAGTTCAGTGCGCAAAACCAGAGCGACCCGCTCTGCTCTGAGCGAGGACTGTGCTGTGTGCTGTGCATGCCCTGGCTTCTATAGGTTACTTCAGAAGTAGATGAACCGGCTGCGACCACTTCTGAAGGATCTACATATCACTCTGTGACAGGTAGGCTATAAGCCTATACTTTTTTGACACGTCACTCAGAGGTTATAGAAGTGGACTGTTAACGATTTTACATGGGTGTCACATAACCGCCGTGTCAGATATGGCAGTTATCTATCAATCCATCATATTACCATTTGACATTCACTATTGTAATGCTTTATGATGTAGCCCATAAAACCAGTTAACAGGTCTGAACAACATGGCTTTTGGGAATAGGCTTCACACAGACTGAGATATTTTTGGCGGTAGACTCAATATTGCACATTAACTTCCCGTCCATCACTAAACCTATAGTTCAGGTGTCAAGTCATTTGACAATAATGATACATAAATGACTGAGTTTCATTGTACAGTCATTGTACACACAATGACAGTTATGACACACATTACACAGGCAACATGATAGCCTACTGACAGTGCAAGGTAGGTGAACAGCAGACTATAGCCTACCAACCTTTAGTTGTCATCCTGTATCTCAGTCTGATATGAGTCACATCCCCTACAGTACAAGGGAAACAAATTGTTCCAAATAAGTAATTAAGACTTGGGCCCCATTGACAATAGGTTTACAGATTGTTCAGGGCCAGAATAAAATCAAACACAACAAATGGTTGCATCTGTTTGGAATTGTCCTATTATCTCTTGCATTAACACTTACCGCAACAGTTTACTGCCCATGAAAAGCACTCCTGTATAAATTCAACAAGACTCGGATCATTATGGCAATTAATTACTCTCTATTTATTCATTTATTTAGCCTATTGATGAGCGTAGATTGTGATTTGAGCGACTGCATTAAATGGTGTCATTTTGGATAAAATATGAAAGTAATCAGGGGGAGTGAATGAGGCAAAACAAAAACTCATACAAAGAGACCTAATCTGGTTTATGAAATCATTAGTATATCTCCTGTCATGTAAAGGTGTGTAGCACTGTGTGTGTGTGTGTGTGTGTGTGTGTGTGTGTGTGTGTGTGTGTGTGTGTGTGTGTGTGTGTGTGTGTGTGTGTGTGTGTGTGTGTGTGTGTGTGTGTGTGTGTGTGTGTGTGTCTTTTTTTAGGCAAGAGCTTTCCATCTTAATTGGGTTATTGTGTCTGTAATATATACACCCTGGTGACTAAAAAGCCTAAATACAGTGTTTGTTAATGAGTATTGGGAACTCATTGCATCATTTCTTGCCGTTGCATATAATTATGCATTTTCACATTGTGAGAATCATGGAAAAATAATGATTTGTGGCTGCAGTTTTTGAGGCATCCCTCAAAACAGGCAGTGTTCATATAAGCATTTCCATGATCTAGGGCTGGCTAGGCTTCCACTAAAAGGATTGAGACTATCAGTGTTCAACCCCTAAAAGCTATTATACATCTCAGGTCACTTTGCTAAGTGTTGAAACCTTTTAACACACTCATGCAGTATATATAGATCATTAAGAAAACAGACCAAGAAAAGGCTATTATCAGCAAATATTTTGTAAAATGGTTAAAGGGCTACAAAGAAATCAAATCTTTACAAAGAAATCTAAGACATTTTTACATTAATTAAGCATGTTATTATGATACAACATACAATAGCCAATAGTGCAAACAACACCATTGATTTAATTGCACACCTCCAGGACACCTAAATTGAACCCCATTTGGAATGTACCCCGCGCTCCTTATCTCGGGGTCGGATCATAGATCTTGTCCATGTTGTCAAGGTTAGAGTGTTCCTAGGTCAATCTGATCTGTGATCAGCAGAAGAGGAATGTCTCCCACTCGAAGCACCAGAGTGCAGATAGCCAGATAAGAGACACTGCATGGAGAAGCGCTGGCTAATGAGGCAGATGCATTCAGCTACAACATGCTGCTTCTGCTGTATATATGCTGTCACCTGTGCTACCAGCCAAACACGCAGGCATGCACTCGCTGCATATATATACTACATCGTAGGCAGGATTGTTCCACTCTTTAATGCTGCATCCCCCCCCGGTGTGTGTCTTGTGTGCTATAGCAATATACCCTCTTAACTATACTTTTCTGTCAGCATGTGACTGAAAACAGCACTTCCAAAATCAGTGAGCCAGCCAGATAGTCCCTCTAATAATTGTTCCTACCCATCTTGTTCATTCTGTTAATTAGCCCTCATGGCGTTGGAGAGCAGCATATTGCTGAGACATAATTAATCAACCCCGCTTGTAATTATGCTAGGTTTGGAAATAGGAGCACTGTGGGGAAGCTGGTTGCATTGCGGGGCATTCAGCTTGAGGTAAACATCTTATTAACTGTGTCAAAGCCCCCTCTACCCACACAAGGCAACCAAGGGTTTTATTAAGGTTGAGAGGAATGCACTGCTATCAACATTATAAAAACGCTGGTCTTGTAAAAATACCAGTGCTTAATGAAGTTTATGTACATTATCGTTCTGAGGTGGTCAAACTAATGGGGAAAAATCCGTAGTAGCTCTTGCTATAGATGGAGAATATTTTTAGTGAAAAACCCCTCCAAAAAACATTGTTCAAACATTGTCAAGTGTGTTTATCTCTGTTTCTTGTTTTGTTTTTGTGATGTTGTATGGTATGTGGAAATGCATACTGTGTGTCGTATGTCTGTGCTTATTTGTCTGTATGTGTGTACTTAACAAAGGCATGCTAGCTGTTTATGTGTGGACGTGAGTGTGCGTACTTGTGTTTTTGTGCACATGTAACTGTGTGCATGCTCGGTGCCTGCCTGCCTTTTTCCTATTCTATGCTAAGTTGTGTGCCATTGTCGTGTGCTCAAAATAGCCGCACAATGTGTTGCAATGTGACGAGGTGTGATCTTGTAGATCTGCTATTTTCGACCTGGCACACCGTGCAACCAAGTATAAATTAAGCAATACAAGGCCTCAACCATGCAGGGCATGTGGTGGTTGACAGCAGAAAATAGAACAAATCATAGCCACACACGCATCGCATCCAGGCCGTAAGCCTTAAAATAAAGGTCTGCCAGGAGGTGCTTAAGTGGCTCCTGTTTTGACCACAGCAGTGTGCCCCCCCCTCCTTTTAGATCGCAGTGTAGACTAGAGTGATATGACTGCAGACAAACAGACAAACCTTCACCGCAACCTCAGCCAGTCAGTCATTCGGTCAGAGGCTGAGAGCGGCTGTGGACTCGGCTAGAAGCACTGCACTGCTGTGTGTTATTGTGTGTGATTGCAGCTTTGGAATGTGCGCAGGGTACGGTTGTCGTGTGTTCTTGCATGTGCACACGCCTACACATACAGTGCAATGAGTGCATAGAGCCATATACGATTCAATGCATACAGTACAAGTCACTTATATAAAGACTTGCATGCACTATCAGGGTACTTGCATGAACATTTAGTTACAAAGACTGGTAGTTTAATATGGGAACCAAGAATCTACAGTACACTGCAAAATCCTCTGTGTTAGTTTAGCTCATCAGTGTATATGGACCATTTGGTTCCATTTGTACACTCTGAATTAAAGACACCTAAAGGACCCCCTGGAGCCCCCTCAAGGATCCCCAGGATTCCCCAGACCCCACTTTGAGAACCAGTGTTCTAAATGAATGCAAAAATACACAGAGACTGTCCTTGGCGTCCTGGCTCTTGCGCTCTCCCTCACTCTGCCTCACACACACACACGCGCGTACGCTCACAAACACGTGTGAGTACGGCACACAGCAACCGCGCACACACACATAAACACAATGCGGCCGTCGTTTGGGCCCTGGTCACGTCGTCACGTCTTTCAGTCCTATAATGAAAGAGTCCAGGGTTTAATTTTAGTCCAAGTGAGCCTCTCACCTCACCACAAGATTTGAGTTTTCTCTCAGAGCACTTCATTTCACTGAGCTAATATGTATATAGCCAGCTTTAGGCCAGAGACAAAAACGCATACCAGATTATGTGTATAATTATAGAAGCATGTACGTGTGCACGCGTACTATGCTCACAGTCACACAGAGTTTCTGAAGAAGTACCCAGATCTTTACTTCAGTAAATGTATCAATACAACAATGTAGAACAGTGGTCCTCAGACACGTTCATGTCAATGTCCACCATTATGTATTTGGTCACAGACCCCCATTTGACAAGATTTTGTCCCAGAGACACGCCATAGGAGAATATTTTAGTGTTTCTTCTCTATTTTTGCCAAATGTTTTAGAAATGGCAGATACCTTCCACGGTGAGCTTGTAGATTGGCTATTTTTTTTTAAATAGCCAGTGTAGAAAACAGGGTTAAAGTGGTTAAACTGATTTTGATGCTATATTATCTCATTTTACCGGGGACCCCTGGAACCCCCTACAAGGACCACTGGGTGTCCACATACCCCACTTTGAGAACCACTGACGGATGTAGAGAAAGTACTGTAACATTTCAGAGTCCTGTATTTAAAGCATTGAGCAAATGTACAAAAGTATCTAAATATAATTACAGCACTAAAGGTAAAAGTACTCATTATGCAGAATCTTCAATTTCACAATAATATTATTAGTAAGTAATGCATTATTGCTTATTTTAATGTTGCAGCTGGTAAAGGTAGGGCTCATTTGAATTCTGCTGAGTACCGTGATTTATAATACATCAATCATAATAGCATTTATCAATAAATGTTTTGTATAAATATAATATAAATCTGCAAGTAACTATTCTAAAGCTGCCAAATAATTGTAGTTGAGCACAAAGTAACCCCCCCCCCCCCACACACACACACACACACACACACACACACACACACAAACTCCCCCTTCTGAGATGTAGCGGTATTATAAAGTATCAAGAACTGGAAATACTCAAGAGCTGAAAATACTGATAGTAAAAGTATCTCAGAATTGTACTTATAAGTAGCTTACAGTACTTCAGTGAATGTTCACGCACGCACGCACGCACGCACGCACGCACGCACGCACGCACGCACGCACGCACGCACGCACACACAGTCACACATACACACAGCACACACATTTACAAATGTGTGTGTGCACGTACAACCACACACCTGTGTATATTGAAACTCACTAAACACTCCTGCTGCCGGGGTTGAATGTGCTGGAATGAATGACCTCCCGGCCGCCCATCAGCGCGGCGCCGTGCCTCTATCATTCAGTTGACACTTCTTCAGCTGGCATACCAAATCAGCCGGGAAGGGACAGGGATTTCTTCTGCTCAGACAGTCAGCCCATCCAGTGTCAGTTTACGAGGCTACTGTATGTAGTCTCTCCAAACGATTTCAGACGTAATGGCGATGCGGCTGCCTCTTCTCGTCTCTCTCTCGCCTCGCTTCGAAACGACTCCTCTACCCATGGGAGAGGGAGCAGGGAGACGGTAATGGCTACTTATTTAATTTGGGAGAGTTTACAAAGTCAGTTGCACTCAGGAGCCGATGCCTTATATAAGTGTACAAAATAGGTGAAATTATACACAGTAACATTCTCAGTGTTCATTTATCCATTTGTAAGTCCAACAGTGTACAAATATATCCAAATGGAACACTTTTCTTGGTTTCTTTCTTTGGTGTGTCACTCTCATCACTGCTTTATTGTTTTGAATTGCCATAAATAATGTTGATAGAGTAAGTGAGAGGGAGAGGGAGAAGGAGAGAGGGTAAGTGAGAGGCGAAATTTAAATTCCATTTCCCCGGATGAGTAAAGAGGGGGACAGAACATCAGGCAGGAACGGTAGAGGGCAAATCCCCTGCTGGAGAGGAAGAGGAAGATGAGGAGGAATGAACTGCGGTTCAGCTGCCAACCATGCTATATTGTTATCCTCCTCAGTTCCTCCATCCATCCCCTTCTCCACCCCCACGCCCCTCACCCTTCTTCCAGCCAATATCTCTTCATCCATCCATCTTCCCAACTGCATTTTCCCCCCATTAACTCCAAATCCGATTACAGTCAATATAAGAACTCAAATTCAGAATAGACATTCAACAGGAAGCTAGTGCATAAGGTCCCACTTTCTCCCCTTATGTGTCCTCCTTTAGGATTGTGTGTGTGTGTGTGTGTGTGTGTGTGTGTGTGTGTGTGTGTGTGTGTGTGTGTGTGTGTGTGTGTGTGTGTGTGTGTGTGTGTGTGTGTGTGTGTGTGTGTGTGTGTGTGTGTGTGTGCGCGTGCGTGCGGTCCTGTGAAAGAACGAGAGAAAACTATGGAGAGAACTGTTTTCACTGCGTTCAAAGTGGGTGCCTGTATAGATGAGTGGATAGAGAGGCCATCTGGGAATCGGAAGGTCGCCGGTTTGATTTATGGTGTTGAAGTATCCCTGAGCAAGACACCCAACCCCTAGCAGCCCACCCCACCCCACCCCACTCCCCAACCCCCTGTGCACTTGTCTATGCCATCTGACATAATATACAATACATAGACATCACTTTGGCCACTGGATCATATGTCAACGTTGCCGTAACTCTGCTCAGTCCGTTGCAAGAAATATGCCTACTGTACCTGTTGACCTTTTTTCTGTTTTGTATGTTTTGTAATAATAATCAAAATCTACAAAGTAACTAGTAACTAACGCTTTCAAATAGATGTAATGGCGTAAAAGTACAATATTTGCCTCTGAGATGTAGTGGAGTAGAAGTAAAGGTACCGGGAATTGGAAATACTCGAGTAATGTACAAATACCTCAAATTTGTACTTAATTACAGCTAGTACTTAAGTAAATGTACTTAGTTGCTTTACACCACTGGCTGGGAGGGTGTGGAACACAACACAGTACAGCAAAGCCTGTTTATTCTAATCCTGTTTCTTCGTCTTCAAGCTACTACTTGACGTTAGCTGATATTAATACAGTACACACATTTCTCACTGTGACTCCCACAAGTCTTTGTAGTATTTACATAATTTCGCCCGTGGGCTCAGTTGTACTCCATAATTGAAACTTCCCAGAAGTTGTGCCATATTTCTATCTAGAGGAGGAACACAACATCAAAGAGTTGTTGGTCTGCTTTCGGTTTATACCTGTCCTGTCTGTGATTAATTATTTGACGTGCTTGTCTTCTGTCGTTCCATGCTGAGGGATGAGACAAGACAAGAATAATAGAAAGAGGAAAAGTGGATGTGAAAAGAGGGTGCTTTCAAGTAGATAGTAAAATCCTTAGTGGAACTTAGATTAGAACTGAGGATTTTATTGTGTAAATCCTTCGCTCTGGCTACTAGTGCAGGAGAGGAAGGAACGAAGGGAGGGAGGAGAGGAGATTTGACTTCATTTCATTTTGGGAATTAAGGATAGAAAGTGAGGGAAGGAAAGAGAAAAATAAGGACAGAAAGAAGCACCCTCTGCCCTCTTCTCACCTTTCCTTGAACCCTGTGCTTCACTCTTAAGGCTTGTCCATTCAACAGGCCCTATGGCCTTTTCAAGCACTATAGTCACACAGGAATAATGATCCATCATTGATCCATGACTTACACACACACAGGGAGAGAGAGGGAGAGCGCAAGAGAGAGAGAGAGAGAGAGAGAGAGGGAGAGAGAGAGGGAGAGAGAGGGAGACGGAGAGGGAGAGAGAGCGTGTCAGTTAATTTGCAGGTCCGTGGAAGTTGCTATAGGCCCCAGTCACGTTCAGACATGCCCTAGAGTTTCAGTGGTAAACATTCGTCATTAATGCTGCTTCACGGTGCCGGCCATAAGGTGGATGATGTCGCCTGGTGGGTACGGTTTGGTGTTATGTGGCAGACGTGGTGCTGCTGGCTTGAATTGTCATGACAACAATTCCGGAGAGAGATATGTTTCTGCATAAGGAAATGTCTCTTTATGGTTAACACAACCTGGAATAAAATAAAATAAAGTGAAAATAGCAGTTCTATAGAGCGTCCTTTCATGACGACGCCTGGCCCAGGAAATAAATCCCCATGCATTTTTCCCAAAGACATTTCAAAAAGTATTTATTTAAAGATCTGCACTAAGCCTCGAACAAAGTCAACTCGGATCGTGACAAATCATGACAACAAACAATTTTTTTTGGGACAAACAAAGAATTAGAAAGAAGAAAAAAAGGGGCAGGGTACAACACTTTTTTTGTTGTTTTTCTTCTTTGTAATTATTTGTTCGGTCTCACACTGCTCACAATGCATTTGCACCAAGATGAGTTGTGACCTAGCTTGTACATCAGGTATTTTTGCTTTTTGATTACAGGGCTTAAGTTGTTAATGGTACAGGGCTTAAGTTGTTAATGGTATCAGTAACCTTTATATGTTAACCTTTGTCTCTAAAACCTGTACTTGGTTGACCGGGGTCCCCCAGGGCTCCATCCTTAGCCTTATGTACTTCGTTGACTGGGGTCCCCCAGGGCTCCATCCTCAGCTCCCTCCTTTCTTCCCTCTACACCTAGGGCTCCATTTTTGTCTCATCTTTCTAAAGCCACTATTTGGGGATTTAGGAGTGGGGAAAGGGTGTTCCCCCACTAAAGTTGGTATTTTGGTTACCTGTCTAAATCCCTTAAACACCTCCGTTACCCGTTATATTATGCATAGGTGTGGTTTGGGCGTTACAATAATTAAACGAATCACCAGTCCACGTGCCATTGCCTTTAAAAGACCCCTTATGCCTAATTTGGCATACGGTTTACAGGTGCTTTTAAAATGAATCGCTAATAGCAATTTAGGGGAAAGCGTGCCAGCACGCCCATGACCACACCTCTAGGCACAAATACCGGTGTCGGCAAAAAAGCGGGTGATGCTGGACGAAAATACCATTAAGGGACAGAGAAAGCTCCTATATTCGTAATTTTCGGGCAGCGGCTGAATTGCGGGCCGCGCTGCGGGTAAAGGCTGCGACAAAATTGGAGCCCCTAATCTCATAGCTGCAAATAACTACTGATCACAACATGTTATGTTGTGGTGCTTGCACTGTTGCAGATCCACTATTTTTGCAGAATGTTCACCTAATTCCTCCAAATGTTTTCCTATTAGTCGCAGCGGAGACAGTATAAATAGAGGGAAGGACGTCGAGAGGGTTTTGTTAATAGGTGTGACAGTATGAAATAGCTCGCTGTAAGACGCGGAAATTATTTCCTCCTGCTCCAATTTGCTGGTTTTATTGTCTTGGCGGTAATAGGGAAGAGGCTAGTGTGCACTTCCATCAATGTAAATATCCCCAGTCAGCAGTTTTCTTTTTTCTTTTGTTTGTTTTGTAACACACAGTGGTGAAACGTTAGATAGAAAGGAGGCAATAAGGAATGCCGTCCTTGTGTCAAATGCGTTTGCGTTAGATGTCAGATAAGGAAACGGAATAAATTCCCCCTTGCCCATCTTCATTACCCCCATCATAATGACATCCTCTATTCCTCTATCACTTTTCTATTACCCCCCCCAACCCCCAGCGATCATTACGCACTATTGCCGGAATCACAAATCACATACTGTAGACAGAGCTTTAGATCACCTCCTTCCTCTGTCAGATGACGATAGATGCCTTCAGCCGAGTGTATCCTGAGGAAGATGGAGATTTAGTTCGGCGCGTTTGTGGCAGGGGATATAAAGCATGAAAGAAATAAAGGCAGGAAAATCAATGTCTTAACTAAAGCAGCGGGTGAATTATTGATGAGGGGTATGTAATGGGATCCCCAGTGTCTTTTTCAACACAACTTTAGTGAGCTTGCTGCTCATGCTGGTCCGGTAATAACCACAGGAGTAGAAGACAGTGGGCTCCTGCCAAAAACGACAACAAAAAAACGCAAAAGTCATAAAGATATTTATTCATTATTCGTTTAGTTGGCGAGAGCGGTGAAAAATATCTGCCTATGCTATGCCACTGTATTCACTCAGTCAATACAATACACAATTTCCATAAATGTCTGACATATTTTAAAGATAAATGCATCATTCATGAGATGTTGTTTTCCACACGGTACAATCTGTTACCCATGAATGTAAATATTAATGTTAAAAGTCACCCAGTTCAAATCCAGTTCATAATATACATCCTGCGCAGTAAAATCCTTCGCTTTGTCTTCGCCATTCAAGTCAAATCTGTCATATTTTTCTTATTCCATCCTGATTGGCTAAGATTTACTTCAAAAATGTGCTTTTTGTAGTGTGATGGGGAAGTTAACCAGCATCACCTGTGTGGCTTTATTTAAATTAATGTTTTATTGCAAGCGGAAAATGCAAGCATCACTTCTATTTGGCTGGAAGGGACGCAGAGATGAGGAATGTGAAGCAGAGGTATAGAGAGAGAGGGGGGGGGGAAGAAAAAGAGAGAGAGGGCAGGTGAGACCTGAAAGCTGCCTTTGTGTGGTGGCTGGCAGTCGGAACACTGGCCTTCACTGTGAGGTGTTCTTCACATGCACGCACGTAACTGCACACACGCACGCACGCACACACACACACACACGCACGCACACACACACACACACAGACGCACGTACAGCCGTTGGGGAGTTTATGGGGGATGCTTGGCATGAAAATACAGAGTTGAAAAACGGTTGCATGTTTTGAAATATAACAGAAAAATACCTTCTCCAGCTCTCTACAGATTAACGGTCATTTTCGGCACATAAAGTGGCTCTGTTTTGTCGCCACCTTCCAAATCTCCATTTCAGATACTAAACGCTCCCTTATTTTCTCCTCCACTGCTCCTCAACTGTATCTGGCTCTGTTTAACTGGAGCTTGAAGAGCAAGATAATATCTGGCCTCGTCTGCTAGCTGCTTCAGGTCGGCCATGCTGAAGCGAAATGCTCTTCAACAAGCAGACATCAATGTAGATCAGTGGTTTTCAACCAGTGGTCCGGGGACCACCAGTGGTCCTTGAGGGGGTTCCAGGTGGTCCCAGCTAAATGTGATTGAGATGTTAACCAAATGGACCCTTATTAGATTCTTACTCTTAAGAGCGTAAAATTAATGTCCATTTGGTTTTATTTTACACTTTCGAGAGTTAAATTATTTTTAAACATCTGCATTAGTTAATTAGAGAATGTAGAAGAATTGTTACTTTGATCAACACCTGTCGACTCCTAATGATATCACATCAATACAGCATGGAATTGTGGACAAAATCTTATCCAACAAAACAAAAGTCTTGGGTCCCAATTGGGGCTAAATCTCATCAAATGGTGGTCCACGGCTCAAATGCTGAATAAATAATGGACCTTAATATGAAAAAGTTTGAAAACCCTTGATGTAGAACATCAAGGAGCATACATACAAGCCTCCAATTACATGTTCAAGAACTCACACATCCCATCAGACAGTTATCATCATTCCCTGAATTTCCTTCCTCAATATAGCCTAATTTCTGTCTCCTTTTTTCTTCATACTCAAACAAGAAAACTATCACGGATTCACAAACACTGAATGATTCTGCTGTTAACAATAGAACAACTGATTGTGTCTGGATAGCACAGTCGTTAGAGCTACCGCCTTTGGAACACAAGGTCATGGGTTCCAATCTGGGCACTGCCAGCTCCGTATGACGATTAGCTTGGTTTGGTGCTACAAGTTTGCTGGAAGTCCTGGGAACTGATGGTAGGTCTGGTGTTAATTTATTATACCCCACTACAATTACAGCATTTGATAGCATTAGTAATCGTTCATGCAGATTTTATTGTTAATACAAAAATGGTTACAAAGCTGATCTGTGATGTGACGTGTTTGGAGCATGTGTAGCCTCCCTTTGGTCTAGTGGTTAACACTCTGTTTGCTAGCCATTTCGGGCAGAGCTAGCCCTGTGGTGCTAAGGGTGATACATTGAACGAAGGACCTTTTCTGAGGCCCACAGTAAATGTTCTCTTATAGCGAGAATCACACAGCATACCTCAAAAGAACGCTTAACTTGTCCACTCCAATTTTAAATTTTATTTTATTTTACCATCTTCCATTCTGGAGATATTTACCTTTATGTAACACCTGCTTTTGTAGTAACATACTCTTCTTGAACAAAAAGCCTAGTTAGGAGCCGTTTTATGTCAGACGCTGTGTATCGTTCCAACTCGGCTAGCCGAGGGACGGTGGTGTTGCTGTTTTTTCCTCCGAGGTGGAAAGACTGTTGTGACGCGGTTAGTGTTGCTGCCCGCCTGCCCACCTCCCGTAACACAACAGCGCATTTGCATTGTTCCATCTGACCGACGTTGATCATCATGATAAAGAAATAACCGCTCGCCGAGGGACGATACAATCCGTGATAGTTTTCTTGTTTGAGTATGAAGAAAAAAGGAGACAGAAATCTGACCAAGAGACACTCACAGTCACACACTACACACAAGACCCCTCCCATCCGCTGCCTGAAACAATCAGGAGGGAGCCCTCCCCTGCCTGAAACAAAGAGGGAGAAATAGGATAAGAGGTGGACCGTGCCGATCGGCTTGTTATGCAGCGATTCTGTTGACCTGAGTTGTATGGGAGTCTCCGAGCCGCCATTACGTGACAATACACCTCCCCCCTCCCATCCTGTTTTCAGGAAGGGAGGGGGTGAGGCATTTTTTTCTTTTTTTTTGGGATCACGTGACCGGAGTGTTGTGCTATGAACCAGGGCTGGTTGATGTATTGTCCGGGTGTGTATAAAGGCGATTGAAAGTAATCAATAAAAACATGTGCTAAACGGACATCTACATGTCCCGCACCGGACCGTTGGGATTCGAACCACGTAGAAAACCGTTTCCCGCAGGGGCTGTGTTAAGATGTTAGACTGTCACGCAGGAGGCCCGAGTTCGAATCCCGGGCGTTACATTGGTGCCGTGACCCGTATCGGGTTTCCCCGTGGGAGGAGGTCAAAAGGGAGGTTAGTGTAGCAGAGTGGCTCAGAGCCTCAAAAGTCTAATATCTCCCCCCAGTCCAGAGGGATATTCCTTTGGTCTAGTGGTTAAGATGTTGGACTTCCATGTGGGAGGCTCGAGTTTGAATCCCAGGTGTTACACATGTAGATCTGTTTGAGTACTCACTACAACTGATTGTGTCCGGATAGCTCTAGCTCAGTAGGTAGGGCTCTCGCCTTCGGGACACAATGTCATGGGTTCAAATGTGAGTACAGACAACTCAGCGTATGAGTCTTCAAGAATGCTGCCCCCCCCACACACACACACACAATTAAAACTGACCCTGTCACAATTTCATGCTTTTAATGTGCATACTATTCTTATTGCTTATTGCCTTCCTGCTTGGTCCTGCCTTATCGCTGCTTGCAGCAATTTTTGTCTAGTTATTATTATTGTTATTAGATAAATTAATTAAATTTTTATAGTGCTTTTCCAAGTGCTCAAAATGCTTTACAATGGTTCATTCATTCATATGTACATTGGGAGGTGAAGCGGAGAAGAGTTGACACCACCGTCCTCACTTCCCACACCAATGGTGGCAAGCTCGCATCGATCGACTCATTGGAGGCAATGTAGCCCCCTTTCTGAAACCAGCTCCTCGCCACTCGCTCTACACACTTGCCCTCGATATGCGCGTTCACGCGAGGCTGCGCCATATTAAGTGTCGTCCGAAACCAAGCAGCCTTGAGTGGAAGTGGCTTATAAAGCCCTCAAGAGCGAGTCTGTGCCGATCTAGACTCGATTGCCTTGTGCAGCCCTGTTCTCTGTCCGCATGGAAAACGCGACCTACAAATGTAAGTACCACCACAAATAAATGATAAATAAACTCCTCCTAAACAATCTTCATCTGATGCAGAATAGACAACACTCCAACTGATGTTCACAAGGGCTCTTTATTTACCCCACCGTGAAAAAAACGATAAATGAAAGTTATGAAACCACACAAACAAAACAACTTATGATTTTATAAACACCATGGATGTATATGACATGTCATTTTTGACACGCTGTATTTCCTTTTTCCATATTAATGAAATCCACATGTCACAAACATACACGATAAAATGCAATATAACTGTACAAACAAAATAACAGGTAACACAATTGCGTGATGGTAACCATGGCAACGAATGGTGTCTGTTTCCTGTTTCTGCACAAGGAGGGCGAGTGTTTTTCCAAACAGTTTTTTATACCCAGCACCCTAATCAATGGAACTTGATTCAGCTGGAGGGGCACTTTCTGACGAGGGAACCTCCCGAGAGCACTTCAAGTCAAGGGACTGGTTTCAGAAAGGGCTTAGGGTTCAGTGTCTTGCCCAAGGACACTTCGACAGGAGGAGCCGGGGGGACTCGAAACGCTGACACATGGAACATTGGACAACCTGCTCTACCTCCTGAGCCACAGCCGCCGTATCTTATTTTCGGGGGAAATCTGAACATTCCTGTTCCGAGAGTGTACTAGATACATTAGAGATGGTGCATTTCACCAAAACACCTCATTTAAGAGGAAGGTGAAAAGTGTTTTTTAAGAGAAAGTGTGTTTTTCAAAAACACAGTGCTGAACTCAAAGTGGAAAAGTTTAGTTTTTTTTCAGTTTCAATTTCTAAACCACTCGACTGTGAAACTGTGCTGAACTGTGCTACTTATCCTGTGTGTGTGTGTGTGTGTGTGTGTGTGTGTGTGTGTGTGTGTGCGCGTGCTTGTGCGTGCGTGTGTGTTTCTTTACAGTACGTGTATGTGTGTGTTCGAGTGAGTGTTTGTACTGTCTACTGTGAATCGTGTTCCAGATTGTTTTGTGTATATCCCAATCCATACGGTTTTTATACAGCTATACAAACAAAAGCACATACTCTCAGCTTCATGTACAGTTTTGTCAGGGCATCACTTGAGACGGTCGTTTATTTCTTGTATTTTTCTTACGACTAGCGATGGAGCTGGCTGTGTACTGATGTTTTCTTGTTTGTTTACTTTCCACTAGGAGGGGGCCTCGGCAGGCGTGCTGGGTGCCATGAGGCAGCGAGCTGGGTCTGAGAGAGAGGAGAAATCGCCCTTCATCATCCTCAACGGAAGCCTGGCAGCGGGAGAAGCGCGCACAGCAGCAGCAGCGGCAGAGACGGGCTAACAACACACATCTGAGAGCGAGCAAGAGAGAGAGGGAGCAGATGGGGAGAGAGGGAGCGAAAGTGTGAGAGTGTGGAATCTGTTTTTTCTCAAGGCTGCTTTGCCACTCAATGGCCAACTGGACCGTGGTGCTGCACTTTGGGGCAGTGATGTCCAAGTTGACTTGTTGTCCGAAATTAGATCCCCCGTGTTAGACGTTACGAATCGGTCACCCACCCCCTCCACCCCTGTGAGGCCAGAGCGCTGAGGGGCAGAGGAAGAGAGGGACTGAGGAATCGAGAGAGACAGATAGAGAGAGATAGCGGGGGAACGTGAGAGAGAGAGACTGTGTCAGGCCCCCATGCAGGCACGTAAGAAGTATGTTCTGCTGGGACTGTGCGCGTGCTGCTGGCTGCTCCTGTTCTATTGGGGCGGGGGCGTCCAGGTTCGTCTGCTCCACCTGCTGACGCGCCACCGGGGCGAGGTGGTCCGGCCATGGCCCAACTGGACCGACCGGGCCTTCCTGCCCCGCTACGCCCACCTGGACGAGCTCCAGACGGACCCGGGCGCGGCGGAGTCGCCGCGGCAGCGGCACCAGGCCTGGTCGAGCATCTACAGAGACAGCCACTGTCGCATGGAGACGTGCTTCGACTTCTCCCGGTGCCGCCGGAGAGGCCGGGACGGCTTCCGGGTGTACGTGTACCCCGTGGAGAAGAATGACCGCGTGTCGGAGAGCTACAGGAAGATACTCACCTCCATAGGCGAGTCGCGGTACTACACGGCGGACCCCCGCGAGGCGTGCCTGTTTGTGCTCGGCATCGACACCCTTGACAGGGACCAGCTTTCGGGGCAGTTCGTGCCCAACGTGGACGAGCGTATCCGCGGTTACCCGCTGTGGAACGACGGGCGCAACCACCTCATCTTCAACCTGTACTCGGGCACCTGGCCCAACTACACCGAGGACCTGGGCTTCAACATGGGCCAGGCCATGCTGGCCAAGGCCAGCCTGAACACGGAGCACTTCAGGCCGGGTTTCGACGTCTCCATCCCGCTGTTCTCCAAGGAGCACCCCCTGAAGGGTGGCGAGCGGGGCTGGCTGGTGCGCAACACGGTCCCCCCGCGCAGGAAGTACCTGCTCATGTTCAAAGGGAAGCGCTATCTGACGGGCATCGGCTCGGACACCCGCAACGCGCTCCACCACATCCACAACGGGAAGGACATTGTCTCCTTGACGACGTGCCGCCACGGGAAGGACTGGGAGAAGCACAAGGACCTCCGCTGCGATCACGACAACATGGAATATGAGAGGTAAGAGGGGGAGGGGTGTGGGGTTCACATGGGGGGTGTTAACGAGGTTAAGGGGAGAGGTGACATGGGGGTCAACGCAGATTCCAGAGAGATTTATAGGATGTGTTATCACACAGGAGCACTGGATTCTCTCTTTTTTTTAAATCAAAACAGCCATCTTGTGATTCTTTTTATTGGGTTCTCTTTTGGAATTTACAGAGCATTTTATTGGTCCCCTTACATGTTGCATGCTGACTTTCTCCCTATGTAAGGGCAATGGTAGCTTTTGTTCCCTACTGGTTATTTTCCTCTATCTCACTCACTCTCTCTCTCTCTCTCTCGCTCTCTCTCTCTCTCTCTCTCTCTCTCTCTCTCTCTCTCTCTCTCTCTCTCTCTCTCTCTCTCTCTCTCTCATAGACGTACAAATTAACTGTTTGCTTTTATAGCCATTTGGAAGTTGCTTTACAAGATGAAACACTTCAGACTAAGCAAACTCTATGGAATTTTAGATCTGGTTCACATTTACCAACAAGGCTCCTCTGTTTATGTGATGCGTATAAGTACAAAGTTGTGTTGGGACAGAGTTCTAATGTGCTCAGCTTCTGTAATAGCCGTGACCTCAAGAGCTTACGTAACCCTTCTAGTAAATGAAACTTATTATTTTGGACACGTTGGTTCATTTTGGGGCACAAGGGAAAATGGCATTCTGACGATCACATGCCGGTCACTTAAGGGCAGTTTTACTGCCTCATGGAATTGTGTCATGATGCTATTCACAATGTTTTTACACAGCGTTCTGCCTCATTTATATGCGAACACCCGTGGTGTCCGTGTCATGCACCGAAAATAACCGATATACAAGCTCACCACGACATGGCGCATTGTGCTATTTTCGGTGCACAACATAATATAAATCAGGCTTTAGATTTGTTCTTGTTTTTCCTTCTTTTGATGCTATTCATGCTCTCTGCTGAAACAGTGTTGAAGTGGCTGGCAAAGCTCCTCCGCAAAGACAGAGGACTAGATAGGCTGACGAAAGGGCACAGATGTTCACGGAGAGGAGGGGATGAGGTTCCATGAAACAAAAGAAGAAGAGAAGCTTATGAGCCGTCTGTGGCGTTGTGACGATCCCTCTGAAGGGCTAATGAAATGAGACCGTGGGCCAATTTGCACCGAAGCATCTCAGTAGCTAAGATTGCCATTGTACAGCTGTGATCCAATAAACAGACGTCATTTATCTCTAGTGTTCAGAACCTCTGGGGAAACCAGGCCTGGGCCTTATTGAGCAAAAAGGGGTTCTATTGGCTGCTAAGTAAAAAACCTGGGTCAAACCCAGTCCTATAGAGAATATGGATTTATATTTAGCAGCTGATATTACTTCAAATCACTTAACAGTACTTTTGCTGCATAATATCTCGGGAGCCTAAATTACCCGAGTTGCTCTGAAACTTGCTGATCTGCACTGAGCCATAAAGCCCCCTGTTGTGCTGCGTTTCTTTCTGACTCCATCTGGAGGCCTATATGGTTCAAACGCCTTTTCTTTTATTCTCACAGCTCCTTGTTCTTGGATGGTGGAGCCGATAAAACTTTACTGGCATCAGTGGCGTGAGAGTGAAAATAACTGATTAGTCCAAAAAACGAAACATTGACAGTCTCACAGTCAGGGTGGCGCTGTAGTTCCAGCCAGATTCTGAACGTAGGAATACACCAGAGTGGTTTTGAACCTCACACACACACACACACACACGCACGCACACACACACACACACACACACACGCACGCACGCACGCACGCACGCACGCACGCACGCACGCACGCACGCACGCACGCACGCACGCACGCACGCACGCACGCACACACACACACACACACACACACACACACAGTGTGGCTGTTTCAAAGCCGAGTCTGTCCCAGGTATGACAGTCAGTTATAGGCAGTGGCTCCAATCCAAGCGCAGCCCCATAGCTATATGTATGGATATTATAGCCAGCTATAACCTTGCGCTTGTTTACATTGGGCCGGCCAGCAAATGGGGGGGGATGAAGTTGAGTCCATGCTCAACACTGTATGAATGAGCTCATTTATTCCACACACAGCCTGCTACTCAGACACCCGGGTGGGCAGGGGATGAGGGGGGAGGAGGAGAGAGAGAGAGAGGGGGGGAGAGAAAAATGGGGGGTCCCATGCAGTATTTGGTGGTAGATTGGGATATGGCAGGGTCTTAGGGGGCTGAATGGGGGAAATGACGCAGTGTCATAACAAACAGAAAAACACACAAATTCTCCCCTCTCTCTCCCCCTGTCTCTCTTGCTCCTTTCCTCTTTCGTTCTGTCTGTCGCCCGGTGTTAGAAATAGGGGTCCTGGAAGGAGAGGTGTGAAGGAGGGATTGCAGGAGGAGGGTTTGGTGTAGGAGGGGAGGAAACAGTGGGAGGGGTGTTGAGACGCGGGGTACGTTCACCTCTGTGCCCCGCACTCAACCCCCCCCCCCCCCTCCCCCCCCCCCTCTTTGGGAGAGAGAAGCTGGGGATTTCACAGGGATAACATGAGAACCGTGGAGAAGCTTTGGAGCGAAAATGAAAGAACGAATGAATATATATATAACGACAAAAATACACTGTAAACCCGCTTCTTGAGCTTCCCCGACCCAGCAACACCAACCGCATGCACCCCCGCTGCAGATGAGAGCCTGTGCAATAGCGTGACAGTCTATGTTGAGATTGTGTGGATATTCTCTCTCTCTGTGTGTGTGTGTGTGTGTGTGTGGGGGTGTGTGTGTGTGTGTGTGTGTGTGTGTGTGTGTGTGTGTGTGTGTGTGTGTGTGTGTGTGTGTGTGTGTGTGTGTGTGTGCGTGTGTGCGTGCGTGTGTGCGTGCGTGTGATGATCATGGAGGCTCTTGTCGGGTTAATGAGCCCATGCATGCACTACACACAGGCAGATTAGCCTCCAGGGACCTGGACAAGACAACGGTTGTCGTAGGAGGTGGATAAAGAGAGAATGATGGCGAACCAGTTGCAATAGGAGGACATAGGATATGGATCCTGATGGCGTGCGTGTGTGTGTGTGCGTGTGTGTGTGTGTGTGTGTGTGTGTGTGTGTGTGTGTGTGTGTGTGTGTGTGTGTGTGTGTGTGTGTGTGTGTGTGTGTGTGTGTGTGCGTGCCTGTGTGCGTGCGTGCGTAATATTTTAGAGTTAAGCGTACAATTTGGAAAAGATTCAGGATTTTTACTTAGTTGTGCACCAGAAATAGCAGATCTGCAAACTCACAACACTGCGACATGCTGTGAACTTGTAGATCTGCTATTTTCGGCTTTGGGTTCAGGGTTTAAAATGGCAATAAATTGTAAAATGTGCATGTAGTCTTTACAGTATACACACACGTATACATGATTTTGTTCTGTTTCATTAATGATGTGAAAATGTATTATGGTGTATCTCGACGACACTGCAAATGCAGGCAACCTCAATGTCTTTCGAGAATAAATATAGGATTGAATGAATGAATGAATGATGTGTGTGTGTGTGTGTGTGTGTGTGTGTGTGTGTGTGTGTGTGTGTGTGTGTGTGTGTGTGTGTGTGTGTGTGTGTGTGTGTGTGTGTGTGTGTGTGTGTGTGTGTGTGTGTGTGTGTGTGCGTGCGTGCGTGCGTGCGTGCGTGCGTGCGTGCGTGCGTGCGTGCGTGTGCGCGAGTGCGTGCGTGTGTGTGTATATGTGTGCGTGTGTACTGTACGTGTGTGTGTGCGATGGGATGAGTTGACAGCGGGACGTATGCAACGACAGAGGCTGGCTGCAGAGAGAGAAAAAGACCCAAAAAGTGAAACAGAGGACAGTGAGGTATAGTAAAGGGCTCGGTACCCGAGGCAGAGAGAGCAACGAGACAGAAGGCTAAGAATAAAGAAAAGAGAGACACCCCCCTCAACCCCCCAAAAAAAGACAGAGGGAGACTGCAGGCAATATTGGGGACTGAAAGAGAGTGAGTTGGGGGTGGGTACTGGGTAGAGAGAGAGAGATAGAGAGAAAGGGAACTGGACGTCAGGGGATACTTGAGTACGAGGGAGAGGCTGCAGTGGTGCAGCCTAATGGCCTAGTTTCCCCTCCACTTTGGAGAGTTCTCTTAGAAAGCGGAGAGAAAATGTGCATTGTACAGTGAATGTAAATGAGCGAGCGTGTGAAAGGAGACAGAGGAGCAAGGAGGACAGGGAGATTCAGGGGAGACACACACTCAGGCACGCACACACGCACGCACGCACACACACACACACACACGCTACACAGGGAGCAATAGTGAAATTGCAAGGAGTCTTGGGGGCGAGCCGAGGAGGGATAATGTCCACGTAGGCCCCAGCGTTATAATCTTCAGAGTTCTAATGCCTAATTTATACTCCACCGTACCAAGTCTAAAACAGGCTTAACTCTTGTCATTTACATAATACCACATTTTATCCTAATGTCATTAAATGTTGATAGCACTGTTTAGGCGTGAAAAAACCCTGCAGAATTCCACATCTGCAGTTTCTCCACAACCTCAGACGGGAAAAACAACCCCTGAAAGAACCAGAACATTCAGGGCAGGGATGGATGGAGGGACAGGCAGAGAGAGAGAGAGCGAGAGAGAGAGAGAGAGACATGGGCAGGGATGGATGGAGGGACAGGCAGAGAGAGAGAGAGAGAGAGAGAGAGAGAGAGACATGGGCAGTGCAGTGGTTCCCACTCTTTTTCATGTCAAGGACCCCCAAATTATTATGAATGTGCCCAAAGACCCCCATCTGAAAATACAGTTTATTGTGCCAGGGACCCCATACAGGATATAGGTTTCAGACCCCCCCCCCCCCCCCCCCCCCCCCCCTCCCAAAGAAAAAAATCTTTCTTTGGAAATAGCAGATCTATAAGCACACACCACATTGTATCGTAACACATTGCGTTGCAAGTGTACAAAGAGAGATGCTTGGAGTGTAAGGCGCGATTCATACTCCTATTTTAGAGCCGAATAAAAGTCGGTTCGGCTCTGTAGAGCCTACAATGTGACGTCATTTGAGGTTCGGGGGGGCGGGTACTGTCCTAAAGTCGGCTCTTCGGTGCTACTGAAAATTTCTGACGAGCCGAAATCATTTCGGCACTACAGCGCCGAAACAGCGGTAAAATAGGAGTATGAATCGGCCCTTAGATGGAGAGAGGATGATGAGAAAGAGAGGGAAGGAAGTATTGTGCGGTATTGCGTCACCACAGATCCTTGGTTGTACAGCAGTGGTTATCAGTGTGTGGGCCAGGGGCCCCCAGGGGTCCTTGTCACCTTGAGGGTGACTTGCAAATAATTATCATCATTAATGAATGATTGATAGTTAGAAACCAAATGGATTATTACGCGGGTCGGTAACTCTGAGTGTACAAAGAGAACCAATTGGACCCTTATGGGCTTAATGGGTCCATTTATTTGAGTCATCTTGTAGCCTACACTCTCAGAGTTAAGGATTTCACAGTATAGATTGGGGTCAGGCCGTTATAAATTGTATTAAATGGGGTCAGTGGCCTAATGCATATCAAACTGGCCATCGTTGAAATGAAAACAACCTTTCTGCTCCTGTACAGCAGTGATTGTCAGAGTTACACTGTAAAACCTTTCTGCTCCTGTACAGCAGTGATTGTCAGAGTTACACTGTAAAATCCTGAGTGAAAAGCTTGAAACCCACCAGGCGCCCAAGCATAAGCGCACGCACATAAGCGCATGATTTTTGTTCCGTTAATGAATGCAACCGTTTTCACCGGCCGCGCAGGGACGCTCGATCCACTCGCACACGTGAAGATAATTTGTTTTGTTCTCGCTCGGGGCAATACAAATAACGTTTTCCCTTGAGACGCATTCTCATTGAGACGCATTCTCATTGAAACATATTGACCAGACGTCCTGCTGTGGACAGGGTTGGTGAGTCGCGCACAAACCTCTGCAAACTTTCTTTAAAGGCCCTTTTTTACGCAGAGTAGTGCTAAGGATTTTGCTGTGCATGCCTTGCTGTGCATACATGAATGATGAAATGTTCTTGTGCATACGTGATGCATTGTGTTGATTATTGTAATATGATGTTATGCTGCCGTATGTAAATATGCAAATATGTCCCTCCAAGAGATATCAGTGCAGGGCAAAAGCACCATCAGCACAGGGCTCAGAAAACAATGTGCACATTATGCAGTGGCGCACATTGGAGAAAGGCCTGAAGGTGGGTGCATGTGCGCATGTGTGCGCACACCCACTTTTGTCTAGTGCCTGCCCACTTTGTGTGTGTGCGTGCGTGCGTGCGTGCGTGCGTGCGTGCGTGCGTGCGTGCGTGCGTGCGTGCGTGCGTGCGTGCGTGCATGCATGCATGCGTGTCTATTTGTCTGTCGTCCACTTGTGTGTATATGTTGTGTGTCTGTGTGAACATGTGTTAGAGCCAAAGCTTTGGCAAGCCCAATAAGAAATGCTACACCCAGCTGTAATTAGGGCCTATGAAATTGTACCCCTGGAGATGCTGTGTGTGTGTGTGTGTGTGTGTGTGTGTGTGTGTGTGTGTGTGTGTGTGTGTGTGTGTGTGTGTGTGTGTGTGTGCGTGTGCGTGCGTGCTCGTGCGTGCGTGCGTGCACGCGCTTCTATATGTGTGTGTGGGTGTGTGGTTTGTGTGGCTCGTATCCACTGTTTGTCTCCCTGTTTAGAATAGTCAGAAATGAGAGACGGCTTCAGAATTCCCATTCTCCTTTCTGGCTCTCGTGCATTCCATCTTCTCCTCCTCCTCCTCCTCCTCCTCCTTTCACTCTCTTTTTTCCTTCGTTTCCAACCCTTTTCATTCTATCCCAGACACGCCTTCTCACTCCCATCAGTGTGGTCTGGGATTTTGTCAAGTCAGAACAAATGTGTTTACAAAGCGATATTAAAAAAATAATAGTTTGGCATTCAGTATCTGAAGCATCTTCAGTATCTGCATGAGCAAGATCAAAGAGTGTGTGTGTGTGTGTGTGTGTGTGTGTGTGTGTGTGTGTGTGTGTGTGTGTGTGTGTGTGTGTGTGTGTGTGTGTGTGTGTGTGTGTGTGCGCGTGCACGCGTGTGTTTGTCTGTGTGCGTGTGCATGTATGTGAGGAGTGAGGACATGTGCGTGCATGATTTGTGTACTTAAGGTAATCACTTTGCTAACGTTTTTTCTCGCCCCTCTTTCTCGTACCTCTCTGTCACAATTAACAGTCAGTATGTTGTTTATTAACAAGCCACACCCTCCATGAGCAACTTCTATGCGTAATTTGTAGTGCAGTGCATTATTTTATATTGCATGCAACATTGTCTCGGAATCGACCTCCGTGGGAGAAACAATGGCCGCCATGTGAACATAAACAAGATTTACCTGTACTATTTATGAAACCTAACCTGACTCTGCCAGATGGGGCAGCAGAGAGTACACTGGGTTCCCCTCCTCCTGCTCCCATCTGGGAACTCTCAGGCAGACTTGATGCTCCGGCCACAAAACGGCCTGGCCAATCAGCGGCAGCTAGAGGCGGGATCAATGCAGCACTGTGTATGCCTTGATCCCGCAACAGGTCAAGTCTGCCTGAGAGTTCCCAGATGGGAGCAGGAGGGGGGGAACCCAGTGTACTCGCTGCTGCCCCATCTGGCGGAGTCAGGTTATATGACACCTGCCTCCCTCCGTTCCTGTATTTGTTGATCCAACTTGCTTTCACGGTCCCAGTCCGAGTGTATCAGCGGAAGTGCTGGAATTTGGCGGTACCGCTCAAGGAAATGACGTTGGCGCTTTACAAATCTACAAAAGTAAGGCTGCGACCGAGGCCATAGTCCGCCTGTCACCTCGTGCAGATTTTGACAAGCCAGACTGCACAGCAAAGGTATATCAAAATGAGGTTTGTTCTAATTCAGTGGATCTCAAAGTGGGGTCAAGGGACTCTCAGGGTTCCTTGAGGGTGTTCCAAATGGATCCACACAGGTCTGTAACTCTTGAGAGTGTTCCATTTGAATTCTCAGGCAGTTATGGGATAACCTGACTCCTGACGCAGCAGTGAGTTCCTCATCCTGCTCCCATCTGGTCCCTCTCGGGCAGAGACGATGCACTCCGATCAAATGCTGATCGGAGCAATATGCGGTCGCATGCGGCCGCTAGAGGCGGGATCAACGCGAGACTGATGACGTATTGAAGCTGTGCCACAGCGCAAATGTAAACACAACCTAACAAGACTACAACTCGACATTATTATATCGGATATCAGATTTTTGGTTCATCGTTTCTGCTTGAGAGAGACCAGATCAAGGTAGGAGGAGGGAACAGGTAGGAGTCAGGTTAGTTATGGGAGCCCTTGAAATTAAAATGTTTGAGAACCACTGTTGTAATCTAATCTGAATGGCCTCAGGAGGAGAATACACAGCAGCCAGTCTTTATCCAACCAGCTCTCATTTTCATAAACAAACAGATATCCCCCTATGTACACATACACCTGCACAAGTCCGTCTACCATACTACCGGTTGAAAAGGGGTTACGACATACACCAGCCCTCCATTATATTGTTTTATCCAGTTACCATGTGTAGTTACTGCAGCTGCTTTGTGAAATCACTGCAGCTGCAATCCCAGGCTCCACTACCCATCTGTCTGTTGGCTGACCTCAAATTGGTCATTGGTTACAGCTCTATGTCAAAATATTTTCTTGGTAAACCGTTTCAAAATATTTTCCCTGTGCCCAAAAGATCAGCTATGCTGTGCAATAGGATTAGCAGAGTAGGACACGCCACGATACAAACCATGCCTTTCAGGCATGGCTGTTAGCCCTAAGCGGAACTCTAAAAAGATTTCAAGATTAGTTTAATTTAGAATACAAGAGATAGAGATAACAATTTTCAATTTGGGCATTTAGTAGAGGCTCTTAATCCAGAGCGATTTACATTAAGTAAGAACAACACAAGGTAATACATCAAATGCATAGAAATAGTCAACACAAGGTTATACATCAAGTGCATAGAAATAGTCAACACAAGGTTATACATCAAGTGCATAGAAATAGTCATCTAGGATCATAAGTAAACTATAAGAACCTAACATCCGTCTAACAGTAGAATATCTGTACAAATAATTAACTATAAGTAAGTATACACTATACTATAGACTACTATGTCTACATTACATGCTATCTAAATCACATATTTTCGCCTTTGCGTATACACCTGCAAGGTCGTCGAGGCTAGGGCAAGTGCTTATAGGGCAAGCGTATCAGCGTTCTGCTGATCTGTAACAGATTAGATAGGATAAGATCACCTGATCCTAGGAGGAAATGCAGGTGTCATTGCAGCAACAGCCGTACGAGTGAAACAAAGGTTAGGAACGGGTTCGAGTAAAGGCCAAATTGTACCTGCCGCATCCGCACAGCTGCGAGGGTACGCTCTAGGGTCATGTGACATACATTTCATCACCAGCTCATCTCATCTCGTCCATCCAGCCATACCTGTAGCTTAGAGCAGGGGTTCTCAACCTGTGGGTCGCGACCCCTCGGGGGGTCGCCAAATTATTTTGGGGGGTCCCCAAATTATTAAAAAAATAATTTTTTGCAACTGAATGGCTGGAAAGTGGAAATGAAGAGTTTACATATAGTACACATAGTACATGCATACACCTTCCCTAATGATTATATCTGGTTTCAGTATTTATTTATGGTGTATTGTCTCTATTATTAAGGTTATTGTAGCAGTCAATTTATATTGGGGGTCGGGAGGGGGCAGGGCGGGGGTCCCGAGACATTGCCGAAGCATTTCCGGGGGTCCCCGGCCAAAAACGTTGAGAACCCCTGGCTTAGAGGGTAGAGAGACACTGTCTGGTAATCAGAAGATCACTGCTTTGCCTCTTGTCCATGTGTCCCAGAGGAAGACACCCTCTCACCATCTGAGCAGCCATCTGCTGGGTGAACCTGAAGTGTCATGACCTTGTGTTGTCTGCAGACACCAACCTACTACGTACGCATCTGCTGTCCGCGGAGCCTGTGGCAAGTGAAATCACGCTGTAAGAATCAAGGACCAAACCGACATGCAGAATAACAATGAAAGGCAAAGATGAAATAAAATGGTTAATCTGACACACTAGACCTCTGCCCTGCGTCTCTCTCGCTAGGCCTCTAGGCTGTAACCATGGCAACGTCCCAACAACTACTGCTTTTCACTTTTCATGAGAAAACCGGTTCAGAGAGTGCCTTATATAATAACTAGAGATCGGAAAAGTATCGGTATCGGCCCTTATTTGGTCATATCGGTATCTGCGAATATGCCAGTCTAACCACCGATCCGACACAGGGGTAAGGGGTTGACACTATGGCAGGTAAATACAATGTTGGGACATGTGGAGTTTGCTTTGGAGTTGCCCAAGTGCACATTTGAGTGAGGAGTCTGCTATTAACAACATGAGATAAAATAAGTAATTTTCTTTTCTTTATTATTATAAATATTATTCTCTGGTATCGGAATTCCTTATCGGTATCGGCTACCACAACGGCTACCACAGAAATTGTGGTATCGGGATCGGATCGGGAACAAGAAAAGTGCATCGGGACATCCCTAATAATAACCAAACATTCTCAGCAACATAGTGGGCATATGATGTGCACACTGTCAACCATGGGGTTCATTTAAGTCTTCTAATGTTTGAGTTGTATAGGTATATTTCAGTCTGACAATGTATGTGTTGATAAAAGCAGGGAGTGATCAAATACATTACAAAGGCCCATGGGCAGCTACAGTAAAACCGACTCAGCAGGTGGTGGATGCTGGGGTGGGACAGGCAGTGCATACGTTGTCTGCCTGGTGGTGGATGCTGGGGTGGGACAGGCAGTGCATACGTTGTCTGCCTAATCAAGTGTCTGACTGACTCACTTTGTGAGGGAGTGTAATTAGCCTGCCTTAAATGTTGTTTACCTGAACCTCTCTGACTGGTTTATCTTCACATAAGGGTGACATACAGTATGATGTCACTGAAGTGACCAAAGAGCTTTCATGTGTTCACTACTTGCAAATGTTTTAACCACATTAAACCCGGCGTCGCGATTGGTTGTGAGCTTGTAGATTTGTTTTCACTATTTGACGGCTTGAAGGGGCATCCCGTTGGGTATTACCGTATTATCATGTTGTGTTCTTACAGGAACTGTACATGTATGTGTTAAAAAGCTGTTTTATGTAGACACGCAACAGCACAGACAGATCCTTTGTTTGTTTAAGCCATAGAGATTCCTGACGCACAGATAATGAGGAGCAGGTCTGCCCTCAGCATAATCCTTTTTTTGAATGCTTGTGCAGTGCAATTTCACTTCACATTTAACCTCTAAGTGATTTGTTTGTCTTTTGGATATTAGCATTTTGTACATTATTATTATGTTTTATTATATTATTTCTGCAACTCGTTGTGTGTGTGTGTGTGTGTGTGTGTGTGTGTGTGTGTGTGTGTGTGTGTGTGTGTGTGTGTGTGTGTGTGTGTGTGTGTGTGTGTGTGTGTGTGTGTGTGTGTGGCGATGTCATATCATTAGTGTTATTGAACTACACAGTCAGTCTGTTTATTAACAGTCTGTTAATTTAACAGATACACTCTCACAGATAAAAATGGATACATTAACACTGTGGACTTACTGTGTGGCGTCTGTTGGCAGCTAATCTGGCATGTTGTCAAGAGGTGATAAAGGAAGTTCTCTGTGCCAATTTAAAAGAATCAATACAAAAGTAAGTTTCTGAAAAGAACAAATTTAATGTAGTGTCGCACATATTTCACAGAGATCGATACGTGCTCAAAAGAGGAAAATGTGTCGTTCTCAATCAATAGAATATTGATTGAATATTCTCACACATCATCGTGGCCTCCATCATTGCGTCGTCTGTACACTGGGAGCTTTAATTCAATGCAGTTGTCTGCGCTTTGAATTGAATGAGGGTTAGATTCTATACGTGACTGTTCGCCGAATAGGCTTCTAAGGCAGTATAGCCACATCAGCGATCATTTGCTTGATGCGAGCAGTCAGGGCATATGGACGCCATCCGTTCCGTCTCTGACAACGTGTGAAGCGTCTATCTTCACCAGAAGACATAGCGTCTCTGTACGCCTGAGTGGCCCTCATAGCTCAGCTGCTGGTGTTTTTCATATATACTGTCTTGTGTGTGTGTGTGTGGGGTGGGGGGGGGGCTGTATAGGGACTGCCTATAGACTTATATTGCCTATATTGAGTAGGTGGTTCCGGTCTGTCAGGTGCCTGTTAGAATGTTTAAGGAGGACTGTTAAGGCCTCACTAGTCACTAGTGTGGATGTCTCGCTTAATGGGTGCCCATTCAGTGCCCTAATCGGACCCTTTATCTGCCCCCGACCAGCACCGCAGCGATCATAGCTGGAAAAGCCCCCACCGTCTTCGCTCGCTTTTGTCCATGCCAACTGGAGCGGAAAAGGGTCCGACAATGAGAGAGAGAGAGAGAGAGAGAGAGAGAGAGAGAGAGTGAGAGAGAGATGCCTCAAGCCCTGTGCTAAGACGAATAAGCTTTCCTCTCGCAAGACTGTTGTTGTTTTTTTCCACTTGTTTTCCCCACTTTCAGTAGCATGCACTTGAACTGTGGAACCCCCCCCATCAATGGTAATTTTATTATGAGCCTGGGTGTGGATGTCAGATCAATTATATCTCCCAAATAAACTTCACTTCACTTCTTCTTTCATTTCTCTGACCACCACAGTAAAGCAGAACAAAGAAGAAGTAAAGTTCTGACTCTGAGAATGCTTTATGTAATTTATTGGTTTCTTCTACAATTCTTTATTTTTGTATGAAAACGGCCAACATCTTCACCAGAAATAAAAGAGAAATGGGGGGGAACACTATGGAACACTATGGATGTAGGCGAAGGTCACATCGTTAGGGTAGAGAAACCCACAGCTAAATCATTAAGAACAGGCTCACAGAACTCCAGGCCACATTTTTACCCCAATTAGACTGTCCCACACAAACATTCAAAGATGGCTTTTTCCTCAAAAGTTCTCTCCGAGGAGCTGGATCCTCACATTTTATTTGATTTACCGTGCGTCCGTGCGTGCGTGCGTGCGTGCGTGCGTGCGTGGGGGTGGTTGGGTGAGATGGTTGCTTTGGTATTAAATTATAGATCCAAACTATCTTGTAGTGTGAGTTTGCCGTTGGCTGAAAATACTTTAACATGATAGCTGCTCCAGCTCTCCCCTCTTTGATGTAGAACGGAGTCCTTTCCATTTGGGTGTTGAACGATTGACTCACTCAGTGATGATTCCCAACCCATTGCAAGGTTCAAAGTACTTTCATTATACGTGCAGTATATGCTCCAATATTGAGGGTAAAATGATCCACTGCCATCTTTAATATGCAGTGTGGTATTGGGGTTAAATTGGGATTTAAAGTGGGTCTCCTCAAACCCCCCGTCCCCCGGGTGAATAATTCTAATGATGAAAGCATAATGCTTCAGTTCATTTATCAAAGTACTCGTATGTGCCATTGGTATCAAAGTAATTAAGTGAGATGTGTCTCCCTCTTTTCTGTCTTATATGCCTTTTTCATTTAAACACGTTGCAGTGATTTGCTCACGCTGTCTCAATCTGTTCCTGATATGTGATGAAAAGAAAATTATTTAGTTGTGTTGATGCGTTGTTATCTTTTGTACTGTAGATGAAAGATCTTATGTATCAGTGTACTATCTAAAAGACTTGAAAGATCGTATTCTCGAGTTTTCTTTTACTTTTTGACATGATTCAGATCCATTCTCTCTCTTTCTCTCTGTCTTGTCTGTATAATAATGGACAATCGTTTACAGCTCAACCAGCTCTGTTTTTTTGCACTAGTGATTCATGGAATTCATGGATTATAATGCAGGGTCTCAGAGGCAAAAACAATGTGCCTCAAGTAAATTGTCCATTAATAATAAGTAAGATTTGAATTACCGTTACAATTTAACACTTATATTTTTACTTTCTGGCGCTGTGCAATAAAAAATGTCATACCTCAATTTGTATGCCAAATACCTTTATTTACGTTTTATTTAACTGCCGGGGGGGCAACCCTTAGTGATAACGCCTGATGATGTGCAATATAATTTATAATGTATACAGTATAACACAATAACAGTGGGGGCAAACCTACAGGGGGTTATTTACAGCAGTGGTTTAACCTACAGGGGGTTATTTACAGCAGTGGTTTAACCTACAGGGGGTTATTTACAGCAGTGGTTTAACCTACAGGGGGTTAGTTATTTACAGCAGTGGTTTAACCTACAGGGGGTTATTTACAGCAGTGGTTTAACCTACAGGGGGTTATTTACAGCAGTGGTTTAACCTACAGGGGGTTATTTACAGCAGTGGTTTAACCTACAGGGGGTTATTTACAGCAGTGGTTTAACCTACAGGGGGTTATTTACAGCAGTGGTTTAACCTACAGGGGGTTATTTACAGCAGTGGTTTAACCTACAGAGGGTTATTTACAGCAGTGGTTTAACCTACAGGGGGTTAGTTATTTACAGCAGTGGTTTAACCTACAGGGGGTTATTTACAGCAGTGGTTTAACCTACAGGGGGTTATTTACAGCAGTGGTTTAACGGTTAAACCATTTTCGGGGGTCCCCGGCCAAAAAGGTTGAGAACCCCTGGTTTAACCTACAGGGGGTTATTTACAGCAGTGGTTTAACCTACAGGGGGTTATTTACAGCAGTGGTTTAACCTACAGGGGGTTATTTATTTACAGCAGTGGTTTTCAACCTTTTCAATGTCAAGGGCCATTATTTATTCATCACTTGAGCCACCATGGACCACCATTTGATGACATTTAGCCTCTCAGACCCATTTCAGCCACGGACCACCATTTGATGACATTTAGCCTCTCAGACCCATTTCAGCCACGGACCACCATTTGATGACATTTAGCCTCTCAGACCCATTTCAGCCACGGACCACCATTTGATGACATTTAGCCTCTCAGACCCATTTCAGCCACGGACCACCATTTGATGACATTTAGCCTCTCAGACCCATTTCAGCCACGGACCACCATTTGATGACATTTAGCCTCTCAGACCCATTTCAGCCACGGACCACCATTTGATGACATTTAGCCTCTCAGACCCATTTCAGCCACGGACCACCATTTGATGACATTTAGCCTCTCAGACCCATTTCAGCCACGGACCACCATTTGATGACATTTAGCCTCTCAGACCCATTTCGGCCACGGACCACCATTTGATGACATTTAGCCTCTCAGACCCATTTCGGCCACGGACCACCATTTGATGACATTTAGCCTCTCAGACCCATTTCGGCCACGGACCACCATTTGATGACATTTAGCCTCTCAGACCCATTTCGGCCACGGACCACCATTTGATGACATTTAGCCTCTCAGACCCATTTCGGCCACGGACCACCATTTGATGACATTTAGCCTCTCAGACCCATTTCGGCCACGGACCACCATTTGATGACATTTAGCCTCTCAGACCCATTTCAGCCACGGACCACCATGTGATGACATTTAGCCTCTCAGACCCATTTCAGCCACGGACCACCATTTGATGACATTTAGCCTCTCAGACCCATTTCAGCCACGGACCACCATTTGATGACATTTAGCCTCTCAGACCCATTTCAGCCACGGACCACCATTTGATGACATTTAGCCTCTCAGACCCATTTCAGCCATGGACCACCATTTGATGACATTTAGCCTATCAGACCCATTTCGGCCATGGACCACCATGTGATGACATTTAGCCTCTCAGACCCATTTCGGCCACGGACCACCATGTGATGACAGCCTCTTAGACCCATTTTGGCCACGGACCACCATGTGATGACATTTAGCCTCTCAGACCCATTTCAGCCACGGACCACCATTTGATGACATTTAGCCTCTCAGACCCATTTCAGCCACGGACCACCATTTGATGACATTTAGCCTCTCAGACCCATTTCAGCCACGGACCACCATTTGATGACATTTAGCCTCTCAGACCCATTTCAGCCACGGACCACCATTTGATGACATTTAGCCTCTCAGACCCATTTCAGCCACAGGCCACCATTTGATGACATTTAGCCTCTCAGACCCTTCATTTGATGACATTTAGCCTCTCAGAACCATTGTTCATGTCCATGCTGTATTGATGTGGTACCATTAGGAGAGATAACAGGCAAACATTGATCAAAAATGAACAATTCTTCTACATTCTCTAATTTTGTAGACTTTGTGTGAATTAACTAATGCATGGTGTTTAACAGAAATCTTGAGAGCGTAAAATGAAACCAAATCGACCCGTAAGGGTCCATTTGGTTTCATTTTACACTCTCAAGACTTAAAGATCTAGAAATAAGCGTCCATTTTGTTACCAGCTCTTCATCATTTAGTTGGGGACCACCTGGAACCCCCTCAAGGACCACTGGTGGTACCCAGACCACTGGTTGAAAACCACTGATTTACAGAATCATGCAGTTTTGCTTTGATTCCTTTTGAGCCTTGAGTGCAGGACATTAAAACACAGACGCTTGCCAGTCCAGGACGGCGGGGAGCTTCCCGTGGGGCGCACGGCGGACCATACAACCTTCTACCTGCGCCCTCACAGGTCCTGGGAAAGGGTAGCAGTGTAGTGTTCATTTAGACAGCAAATTCTGATTTATTATTTAGTCTTTTGAATAACACACCATTTACTAGTTTTAGTCATATTTTAGTCACCTGAAATTGTTTAGTCTTAGTCTAGTTTTAGTAGACTAAATCTCAGTCTTTAGTCTTTATCGACAAAGTAACACTGCAGAGTAGAAGGATTCCGGGGTCTTCTCAGAAGCTTTGAACTTCCTCAGTTGCCTGAGGTGATGCAGGTGTTGTCTGGCCTTCTTTGCCACAGTCTCTGTGTGCTTTCTCCAGGAATGAGGTCCTCCTCTGTGATGTGCACGCTGAGGTACTCACAGGAATGAGGTCCTCCTCTGTGATGTGCACGCTGAGGTACTCACAGGAACGAGGTCCTCCTCTGTGATGTGCACGCTGAGGTACTCACAGGAATGAGGTCCTCCTCTGTGATGTGCACACTGAGGTACTTACAGGAATGAGGTCCTCCTCTGTGATGTGCACGCTGAGGTACTTACAGGAATGAGGTCCTCCTCTGTGATGTGCACGCTGAGGTACTCACAGGAATGAGGTCCTCCTCTGTGATGTGCACGCTGAGGTACTCACAGGAACGAGGTCCTCCTCTGTGATGTGCACGCTGAGGTACTTACAGGAATGAGGTCCTCCTCTGTGATGTGCACGCTGAGGGACTTACAGGAATGAGGTCCTCCTCTGTGATGTGCACGCTGAGGTACTCACAGGAAAGAGGTCCTCCTCTGTGATGTGCACGCTGAGGTACTCACAGGAACGAGGTCCTCCTCTGTGATGTGCACGCTGAGGTACTCACAGGAACGAGGTCCTCCTCTGTGATGTGCACGCTGAGGTACTCACAGGAACGAGGTCCTCCTCTGTGATGTGCACGCTGAGGTACTCACAGGAATGAGGTCCTCCTCTGTGATGTGCACGCTGAGGTACTCACAGGAACGAGGTCCTCCTCTGTGATGTGCATGCTGAGGTACTCACAGGAACGAGGTCCTCCTCTGTGATGTGCACGCTGAGGTACTCACAGGAACGAGGTCCTTCTCTGTGATGTGCACGCTGAGGTACTCACAGGAATGAGGTCCTCCTCTGTGATGTGCACGCTGAGGTACTTACAGGAATGAGGTCCTCCTCTGTGATGTGCACGCTGAGGTACTCACAGGAATGAGGTCCTCCTCTGTGATGTGCACGCTGAGGTACTCACAGGAACGAGGTCCTTCTCTGTGATGTGCACGCTGAGGTACTCACAGGAACGAGGTCCGCACACTGCAGCCTCAGCTCCACAGTGTTTATTGTATTAAAACACAGACATTATTCTGGCCTGGGCCGTGGCTCAGCGGTCCAGGCACCTTGGCTGGTAATCCTGGCAGTGTGCTGTGTGTTCGATTCCCGATCCCGACGGCCTTTACTGCATGTCACCCCCCCATCTCTCTCCTCATTTCCTGTCAGCCTACTGTCTGTCCCTCCATAAAAAAATATAAAATAAAGGCGAAAGCCAAAAAAAACAAAAACAAAACACAGACATATTCAGAGACATGTTTCAGCCGTGGCTGGCCTTCATCAGGTGACAATGACAGTGTTTTAATACAAGAAACACTGTGGAGCTGAGGCTGTGTGCCGACCTCCTACTTCTCTGTATGCATCAACCTTTGTCCAGCACCAGTGAGTGACTGGATGTGCGCTAGCCACCTGGTTTTAAACTACTTACAGGAACATGATGCCACGTAAGACCTGTAACGTTATGGAAGTCCACGATCTTCAATCGGGTGGCTGTGGCTCAGGAGGTAGAGCAGGTCGTCCAATGATCCCTGGGTCAGGTGGTTCGAATCCCGGCTCCTCCTGTCCACATGTCGAAGTGTCCTTGGGCAAGACACTGAACCCTACATTGCCTCCAATGAGTTGGTCGGTGTGAGCTTGCCACCATTGGTGTGTGAATGTGGGAAGTGAGGACGCTGGCGTCGACTGTTCGCCGCTTCACCTCCCATGAATGAATGAACCATTGTAAAGCGCTTTGAGCAGTTGGAAAAGCGCTATAAAAATGCAATTCATTATTATTATTCTACTTGGTCTTTCCAACCAACCAACCAATGCATCCAGTTCACCTTTCAGAACACTGTAATAACCCTGAATGTTAATTTAACTCTGAGAGTGGTTATGCACTCCCAGAGTTGCATAAATGAACACTGAGGATTTTACTGTGTATGTAGTCTGTTTTGCGGTGGGCACTTTAGCCATGAGCGATGTATAAAATACAGTGTTATTTCAGGAGACGGGGACTTGTTTAGAAACCCTCTACTTAGCCATTTTGTACCACTGTATTTCTTTTTAAAAACCAATCACTATAGCGTAGCTGTTTGGAATGGCATTTGGGTTGTTCTGTGGCTGCTGTGCCATCCATATTCAGTTGACAGCGCAATCTGTTTTCTGCGGTCTCTCTTGTTTGTGTTCAAAGGATGACAATCTAAAGTTATTTCAGATATCAAGTCAACAGGTTTGTTTCGTTTCGAGAAGCAGACCTGCTTGTTTGGCTCCTCTGAACACGCCATGCTTCCTTTTGTAAGCGATTTGAAATGGCAGTTGACAATAACAGTCTGCTTTTCTCGCTCACAACGTGCAATAGAAACAATCTGAAACTCAAGTCAGTGAACTAAAAGTTTCATGGAACCTGGCAATATGTTTGACTTTTTCTGCAAATCCCATACTTTTTTAGTTGTCACTTAACCCATTTTGGGCGGGAACCCCTTTTGGTGTTAGCATTATGTTATGCTTTAGCTATTGAAAAATAGCAGATCTACAAGCTCATAGCGCGCCACCGAGTGGCGCGCTATAAGCTTGTAGGTCTGCTATTTTTGAAAAATCGAAGAACGACTGAGAAAACTCAGTCTCAGAAAACTGTCAGGATGTAGAAGTCAAAATGGGTTAAGGTGAAATATTATGTGTTCTGTTTTGCCGACGAATGGATTTTACAGCATGAGTCATTCCCCTGTTCGTTCTGTCACTGTATACCGGAGAAGTAACAGATATGGCGGTTCCCTATATAATGATCTCCTTAACAACTCAACAGCATATTATATATTTTGATTTTTATGCTTTATTCCAGACAGGTCAGTGTAGAGAGACAGGAAACCAAGGACAGACATAGACAGTCAGTTGGATTGGAAGCAGGGTCCAAGGAGCATTATGGTCTATGCCAGTGCTTCCAAAACGTTTTAGCTCAAGATCCAAAAGAGAAATTAGACGTTTGCCCGGGACCCAAACTAGTGAAAATAGCAGATCTGCTTGTAGATTTATTTTTATTTTTATAAAGTATATTTATTGGTTTTAACAAACTTAAAGACAACAAACAGACATTACACAACAAGAACATAATAACAATTTACAATTTACAATTTACAATTTAGGCATTTAGCAGACGCTCTTAATCCAGAGCGACTTACATTAAGCAATAACAAAAGCATGGCATACATCACATATATAAAAAGTAGTTATCATGAATCATGCGTAGACTAAGAACGTAACAGTGGAGTATCTACGTAAACTATACATACTATACTATATAATATATTATACATGTGTACTATAAAGTGCTATGACTACATAAAGTGCAATTCTAGAGCTGTCTACGTAACAAGCTATAAGTCTGTTTAAAATACTATCTAAGTCTACATAATGTGCTATCTAAGGGGCTAGGCTAGGGCAAGTGCTACGGGCCATGGTGGAGTCTGAAGAGGTGGGTTTTCAGACTACGGCGGAAGATTGGGAGTGAGGCTGCAGTTCTGACTGTGATGGGAAGTGCATTCCATAGTTTTGGAGCCAGAAGGGAGAAGAGTTTGGGACGTGTGGAGCGTTGTCCCGGCGTTTTTAGTGAAGGTACCTCCAGCTTCCCTGCGTTGGCTGATCTGAGTGCGCGGGAGGGTTTGTAGGGTACGATCATACTTGTGAGATATGGGGGGGCCATGCCTTTGGTTGCTTTGAATGCCAGCATCAGAGTTTTGTATTCTGTGCGGGCAGCGACCGGGAGCCAATGGAGGGAGCGGACAAACAACAAAAGAAAAGAAAAACAGCTCAGGCACAACACCATTATAAATAAAAAGATTGAACATACAAAGACAATGAACCATAATGACTCTTGAGTTTTGATAGACTCTCATTCAGGAAATACATCCATACAGTATGCTTGTAGATTTTTAACATTTGTTATCACATTTATGGATTTTTTTTTTATTTTTCCTTTATTTCTTTATGAAATTATACTGATCAAAAAACATTGAATTATGTTTTTAATTCATAAAATAAAAAAAATAAAAGGCCCCATAAAAATGTGTCCCGACCCCGAGTTTGGGAACCAGTGGTCTATGGCTGCCCCAGACCTGCATGGGTCCAGAGTTTGGGAACCAGTGGTCTATGGCTGCCCCAGACCTGCATGGGTCCAGAGTTTGGGAACCAGTGGTCTATGGCTGCCCCAGACCTGCATGGGTCCAGAGTTTGGGAACCAGTGGTCTATGGCTGCCCCAGACCTGCATGGGTCCAGAGTTTGGGAACCAGTGGTCTATGGCTGCCCCAGACCTGCATGGGTCCAGAGTTTGGGAACCAGTGGTCTATGGCTGCCCCAGACCTGCATGGGTCCAGAGTTTGGGAACCAGTGGTCTATGGCTGCCCCAGACCTGCATGGGTCCAGAGTTTGGGAACCAGTGGTCTATGGCTGCCCCAGACCTGCATGGGTCCAGAGTTTGGGAACCAGTGGTCTCTGGCTGCCCCAGACCTGCATGGGTCCAGAGTTTGGGAACCAGTGGTCTATGGCTGCCCCAGACCTGCATGGGTCCAATTTAATTTAAAATAGCAGTTTGTTTTCTAGTGTGTGCTGCGCCAGATGGATGGAGTTTACTGCATGGAGTAGACCCAGTTAATTTGACAATCACAGTCAATTTCACTGCACCACTATTGAGGGACATTTCTGTGGTTTGTTTGCAATGCATATCCTCATTAAGCTCACCTAGTATGTGTATGTGACAAAGCTCACCCATCTGGTGCCACAACAATACTAGTTTGAACTTGGAGTCCCTATATAGCACTTATAGGCAAAATACTTTACACGCTTGTGCACACACAAACACGCACACACGCACGCACGCACGCACGCACGCACGCACGCACGCACGCACGCACGCACGCACACACGCACGCACGCACACACACACACACGTCTCAACCTAGAACAGGTGTGTGTGTTGTGTGTGTCACAGTGTGTGGGTAACCATCTCTTTTGGATCTACCAGGTGATCAGTATAGGGCTATTGAGGTGATCAATTGAGTAATAACAATAATAATACGTTAACTTAAAACCTTTCACCCCAAATAATCAATACTCATCTTACCTTTTTGACTCATTCCTTGTAAGTTTGTGAGAGACGCTAGCCCCTCCAATGCATGGCTTTTGAAGATTACGTCATAGAGCACTTATGACGTAATTCGTTTGCCAGCCGTTTGCAAGTCTATGGACTCTAATGTTTGTTCAGGCCACTAAATCACGTCATAATGACGGCATGTGGCCGATATAAATACAGTGGGCGCTAGCCCCTCGTATATTCAGCTATTAGTGTAGTTTTTCGTCTTACACAAACGAATAACAAATTCCCATTGACAATGAATGGAGAATTTACGTATGTGGACGAGTAAATCGGTACCATCATCCGTATACAGTAGGCAGACTAGTAATTTATCATATTTGACTTATTGGCAGTAATCTCTTGCATGACTCATTTATACTCTGGTGGTGCCCCTTGCCGGAAATAGCAGATCTACAGTATAAGCTTACAACGCATGGTGGTACGACAAAGTGTAGATCAGGCTTAAAGTTTACAGGAACTTTGTTTGATTTGTCACACATCCCCCTCAATGTTTTTAATGTGTGTGTGTGTGTGTGTGTGTGTGTGTGTGTGTGTGTGTGTGTGTGTGTGTGTGTGTGTGTGTGTGTGTGTGTGTGTGTGTGTGTGTGTGTGTGTGTGTGTGTGTGTGTGTGTGGCGTGTGTGCGCGTGCGTGCGCGTGCGTGCGTGCACACACTGTGTGAATCTGTCCACGTATTAGTGTCTCATTGTGTGCGTGAGTGTGCGATTGTATTCCTGGGTGTGGGTGTGGGTGTCTCTGCTTGTGTGTGGGTAGATTACTGTTGTACTAAACCCTGCAGGAGACAATACAGGGTGCGTGGCCCAGATAAGGGCCTTTTTATTCCGCTAGCTCGCAAATGAAGAATGTGTTGAACATCATGAATTAGTCATGAGCTCTGCTGTTGAACTCTTATTTAATGATAGTCGAGCTGGGAAGCTGGGATCGCTCCGTACCTCGCTATGCTGTCTCACTCCTCATCACCTTTGATGAATGAGAAAACAGGAGAGAGAGAGAGAGACAGAGAGAGAGAGAGAGAGAGAGAGAGAGAGAGAGAGAGAGAGAGAGAGAAAGATAGAAAGAGAGAGACACAGAGAGAGAAAGAGAGAGACAGACAGAGAGAGACAGAGAGAGAGAGAGAGAGAGAGAGAGAGAGAGAGAGAGAGAAAGATAGAAAGAGAGAGACACAGAGAGAGAAAGAGAGAGACAGACAGAGAGAGACAGAGAGAGAGAGAGAGACAGAGAGAGAGAGAGAGAGAGAGAGAGAGAGAAAGACAGACAGACAGAAAAAGAGTGAGAGAAGGACATAATATATATAGTGGAAAGAGGGTGGTGGGGGGGGGGGGTGAATTGTAGAGAGTGGGTCATAAAAATCACACCCGTGTGAAGTGAGGGGCGCTCTTATCATCGTACATCATCATGTCGTAACATGTCAATTTGCTCAGACACATATGACGTAAATGCTCCTTTCATTGACAATGCCAAATGTGACACGAGTTAGGACAAAAAGCTGTATATAGGAGGGGCTAGCGCCCCTCAAAAAGAGACAGACAGAAAAAAGGGAGAGAGACTGAGAGAGAAAGAGAGAGAGAGAGAGCGCAAGAGAGAGACAATCTCTCTCTCTCTTGTTGTGACAGACTGAAAAAGAGAGAGACAGAAGTGGAAAGACAGAGTGTGCGTGTCAGAGAGAAATCCGAAACACTCCGCTGCTTGCACTCAAAATGTCTGGTGCGCTACAAACTCAAAGAGTCCGCCCTGTACACACCAACACAAGCTATACACTCGCCCTGTACACACCAACACAAGCTATACACTCGCACTTCAAAGTGCATGATGATATATTGGGTGTCTGCACGTCCTTGTCAGATGACCTCTACTACGTTAAACACTCGCCTACCTACAGCACGCCTCTCGAAAATGTCACCCCGCCTAATATATATACACACACTACTGTATGTCAGCCAGGGCGGCATGTTGGGTGAAATGTGGGCTCTGTGCCAACATGGGTTGTTGTGGCGTTCGTTGAGGGAAAAGTGCTCAATTGTTTTACTTAAGTAAAAGTATCAATACTGCAATGTAGAACCACTCTGCGTCGCATTGAGAGCTTGTAGATCGGCTATTTTCAAATGTCCGAAATGTATATAGGGCTGAAGTGGGTAATGTCTTGTAATAATAATCAAAATCTACAAAGTAACTATAATAAGTTTTCAAATAACTGTAGTGGAGTAAAGGTACAATATTTGGATCCGAGGTGTGTAGTGGAGTAGAAGTAAAAAGTATTGGAAATTGGAAATACTCCAGTAAAGTACAAATACCTCACAATTGTACTCGAGTGCAGCACTTCAGTAAATGTACTTAGTTACTTTACATCACTGCAGGCAGGGCGGCATGTCGGGTGAAATGTGGGCCCTGTGCCAACATGTGTTTTTGTGGCGTTCGGTGAGACTCACAGGCACTGCTGCTCACTATAGATTAAAACATTGGCACACCTCACACCTTCACGCCACACTACACTCCAGCTCCTTCCAATTCTGCGCTCGTTTTCTTTACATCCTACACATCATTAGGCATATTAAAGTCCAGGCCGGGGCTATAGCCAAATGCACTCTCTTTAACTCATTTAGACCTGACGTCGAAATAAAAAAAACTCTGAAAGAATATATACCTATTCAAAGATTTGGGCCGCATTTTTAAGATTTTTCAAAAATAGCAGACCTACAAGTTCATAGCGC
>NC_136796.1:13876752-13921752 GCF_951216825.1 Electrona antarctica | reverse complement strand
AAGCGCTATATCAATGCACCATTTTTATACCATTCACTGTGACATCCGGGCCGCGCTCTCAATCAGCACACTGCAGACTCATTCCACATGTTCTGCAGCAGTCTGAAAATGTACCTCTTCAGACTTCACTGTACCTCACCCCCTAGAACTCATCATTCCTTATACTGTATCTCTTCTTGTTGCCTATTTTCTGTTTATGTTGGGCTATTGTTCACATATGTTATGTTAATGTCTGTAAATAGACATATACTTGGCCACGAATTATTATAATTTAAATAAATAAGAAAATTAATTACATATTAGCCATTTTGTCCTTACTTTGCTATAGTTAGTTTCTTAGTACTTCGTTATAATAGTATTATTTCACTCCTTAGACATTAGGTTATAGTGTTGTTTAGATTTGAATCTATTGAATACAGTACTACTGAAATATATGAAACAATTTATCTCTGGACTACAGTACATCCTTCCAGAGATATTGCTCCATATTTCTCTTTTCCCTCTGCACCGTTTCATCAGGTTTCTGTGTTGTTTGTGTGGACAGTGTCACTTCACAGCAACAATGTGACAGAAAACATAAATGGGTGCATGCCTTTTGTTTTTCATGCCTTCAAGATTTATTGCTGGGCTGAAGGTTGGTTGTAAGATCGATTTTTAAGGTCTACTGCAAATCCTAAGTCGTCACGCAGCAGCCAAAGAACAGCAATGGTAGTTTTAGCAAGACAAAATATCTTTTGAAAATAATGTGTTATAAAGAATACTCTTTTTCATGTGCTAAGCAGTGTCTGTGACCTTGGGTTATGTAAATAAAAGATGGTTAATTTACAGTCCCTGGATTTAATAGAGATGAGACAACATGGAACCGAGGGTGGGTTTATGAAACAGCCTACAGTGTGTGATTTGCTAGCGCTGCATATTTTACTACACAGCCTACGCAAATACAGTATATAGCTGACTGCTGAGGCTGAGCTACCGGGGGATATGAGATTGCATCTCCAGCTCATTTCTTCCCTTTTTCTTAAAAGATCACATCTGCAGCTAAGATATGAATGACTCGATCGGACTGGAAATGAGGGTGTCCTTGTGAATATTGAGTGCTCGTGCACGCTCTCGTGCGTGTGTGTGTGTGTGCGTGTGCGTGTGCGTGTGCGTGTGCGTGTGCGTGTGTGTGTGTGTGTGTGTGTGTGTGTGTGTGTGTGTGTGTGTGTGTGTGTGCGTGCGTGCGTGCGTGCGTGCGTGCGTGCGTGCGTGCGTGCGTGCGTGCGTGCGTGCGTGCGTGCGTGTGTGCGTGTGTGCGTGCATGCTTGTATTATAGTACTATATCCATATCCGCCCAACAATAGTAAAATCTTAAAAACCTGACCATATTGGTGACATTTCCACGTCCCCTGGGGTAATATGGCTAAGAAATCTTTTTAGAGCTAAGGTTAGTAAGAGATCAGAGAAAGTGTTAAGGGTGACATAATGATGACGTAGACGTTTTCGATTGCTTCGATAAGGAATTAAGTTCTTTGCATACGTTACTCATCTTGTATGTATGTTCTTGTAAGGCCCAAACCACACCAATGCAACTCCTTGCAACTGCCATTGGGAATAATGGTTGCAAGGAGTTACATGTTGCAAGGAGTTGCATGGGGAGCATTGGTCGACCCCCTGGTGTGGTTAGGGCTTAAGAGTTAAGTACTCTCGTTTCCTTCCATTCCAGGCCTAAATATAGTTCAATGTTATAACTTATGAATATGTGGTTATCAAATGGCCATTTAATTAGCTGACTTTAGCTGACTGCTTTCGTTGCACTATACCAGGGGATATAGGAGATAGCATATCCTTCTCATTTCTAGCCTTTCGCTTATACGATCACACCTGCAGCCATGATGATATGGATGATTGGATTTCTGTGTCAGCCTTCTGTTAAATTCTTCCATATTACATCTGCCACGGGCTAATCACTAATTATAAGGCTCCTCATGATTAACCCTGAGAAATAAAAAGGTCTGGGTTTCCGAGGCTACCCTGAGATGAACCATTTCATTGGGCTTTGGAGCAGCGTTGCTCTCTCTCTGATTGGCTGGAACCCTTCCAGAACACTTGTGCTCCTTAATAGCTGTCTGTCCTGTCCGCCTGCTGGAGCCTAACAGGACATATCAGTCCATCATAGGTTAGGAGGAAGGTGCAGGAAATCAGAAGAAGGTTTTTGATTGATTGATTGAAATATTGATTAACAGTTTCCAGAATTACAGTACATTTCAAGCACAAACTCAATACAAAGACTGTTAACTGTGAGTGGACGACCCAATTAAGCATTACACTTGTTTACAAGAGGGTCCACCATGTTCAATTCATCAAAACATATGAGACGTACAGATAGACACTTAGAACAGAACAGGAATTCATCATAATGGAGGTAAAAAGGGAAAAGAAACATATACAGTGAGGGTAAAAAGGGGGGGGGGATTCAGATTTTACGGGGGCCAGTTTCGAATTGCAGCCATCCGTAGGTGCCCTTTGAGAGCGGTTTTGAAGGAGTCAAGGAATTCACATGTCTTAATGACGTTCCACATTTTGGTGGCATAGGAGCGAAAATAATTTAGTCCCTTGTTTGTGCCGAACGTGGGTTGTACATGGCCTGGCTAATAAGCCGTCTGGTTTATTAACCAGGCTAGGTTGTTCATGGTTTGTTGTACTCCCTCTGGTGTTGTGGGTCGAAGGGACGATAGATACCGTCTAAATACAGTAGATTTACTGCATACGGTAGAGAGAAAAGTACAGTACACTGCACACTGCACACTGCACACACTACTCAATTCAAAGACAAATACAGTACACTCTCTCTCTCTCTTCTTTGTCCATCCCTCTTTCTTTCCATCTTTTACGTTCCTTCCCGTAAGGTAATGCTCATCGATCTGTGCTGCTGGGAAGAGATATATTGCTATAATTCACTGAACCCTGCTCTCCCTCTGCCCTGGGATGGTTGTAGTAGTTCATCCCTAATGCCCTCCTTTTCTCTCTCAGCTCCACTCAGCTGGAGCCGAGGCGGGCCCCCAGCCAGAGACGCGTTTAACCCCGCGGCCTTGGGCTCTACGGCAGGAGGGCTGCAGCCTCATGGCACAAGGCAGACTCAACTCTGGAGCAGGCGTTGAGCTAACGATGTCCGTGCCAGAGTGCGAGCGAGTGCCAAGTGAACTGAGCTGAACTGAACCGAAAACTAGCTGCCTAACTTGGAAGGGCAGATGCTTTCTGAGTTTCTGCAGTTTGTGCTGTTGTAAAAACCTCCCGCAGCAGACATAGACTCATTTATATTTCATATAGTCTGTGTCGACACATTACATAGGGCTTTGTCGTTGTGTCGAAAATAACTGATCTTCAAGCCAACAGCCGGGTTGTTATGTTGTCATCCTGAGAATTTAGCAAATGTAAGCGTGTAGCTATCGAATGAATTCTGATTTCAAGCATAGCGCTTGATTAAATCTGACAAAGCTCCAACCCACCCCTTCAAAACAAAGCCATAAGCTGATAAGAGGAGATTTACTGATGCTGATCAACAAATCCATAAACCATAAGAACGAAACAAAATAAAGCCCCCAGTAACAATGCAATGAATGAGCGAACACATATTTCTGACATATTCTAATACCCTATTAATGTTTCCTTTTCCTTTTTTTTATCTGCTATGCTTTTACTTGCTTTTTGAAAGACACAGAGCTGTAGTCACGCGCACTCATCAACACACGCGCGCACACACACACACACACACACACACACACACACACACACACACACACACACACACACACACACACACACACACACACACACACACACACACACACAAACACAGTACACAGCCCCAGGCTCTAAATGTCCCCCATCCTTCTGTCTGTCCCTATCTCTTCCTGACTGCGACATGGGGACGCTTGGCTCTCCAGTCATCCATCACCTCACTGACACATAGGGTGAACCTTGACACGCAAGAGGCTACAATTAAACTCGCCCCTTGGAATCTGGAGCCAGTAGCAACAGTATAGCAACTTTGTCAAGGGCAAAGAGTTTACGAGGAAAGTTCACTCGCTTTAAACTTTATACTTTAAGTAAGTGTGTGTGTGTGCGTGTGTGCGTGTGTGTGTGTGTGTGTGTGTGTGCGTGTGCGCGTGCTTGTGCGCGTGCGTGCGTGCGTGCGTGCGTACGTGCGTACGTATGTGTGTAAGGTAGAGCTCGCACTCCAGGTATATGGTAAAGGCTAATTTATTTGATTACTCTAAATCAGGGGTTCTCAACGTTTTTGGCCGGGGACCCCCGGAAATGCTTTGGCAATGTCTCGGGACCCCCGCCCCGCCCCCTCCCGACCCCCAATATAAATTGACTGCTACAATAACCTTAATAATAGAGACAATACACCATAAATAAATACTGAAACCAGATATAATCATTAGGGAAGGTGTATGCATGTATACTATGTGTACTATGTAAACTCTTCATTTCCACTTTCCAGCCATTCAGTTGCAAAAAACAAAACAAAAAACGTTTTTATTTTTTTATGTTTTAAAAAGAAATAATTTGGGGACCCCCCAAAATAATTTGGCGACCCCCCGAGGGGTCGCGACCCACGGGTTGAGAACCCCTGCTCTAAATGACTAACACAGAATAATGTTTTTACCTCATCAGGTCTAAACTGTATTGATAGACTGTAGACCTCAGATATATCAATGGAATATAGTGTAATGGTAAAAGCAAATGTCTTTAATAAATGCCCGAAATTTTGCTTTTAGTTTGGTCGACAATCAGAATATATATCAATATTTTTTACTTATAGTCAGAGATGTTCAAAAATGTCCAAAATGGCATTACGGGCCCATCCACAAGCTAAACAAAGCATATGAGTACATACGTAGTTATGGGAAGAACGTGTATGTAAATAGAAACCCCCATTTAAATGTCACTTCCATGGCTGCAAGTGAGCCTTCAAGTCTGCGCTGTCTTTGATATGATCCAGCTTGTTGTTCTTCAAGAGATTACAAAGATGTTTTTGATGGAGCTACAAGAGGGAATTGTTGGTGGTTTCTATTAGAAGCTTAGAATGTTTGCATGATGCCATTGTACAACAAAGTGTAAAATAGGGCTTGCCTTAAGTGGTTAATCAGACAAATTGATTTAGTCGATTAGGCAAAACACAAAATCCATTCAAGGATTATGCGCATTGACGTACAATCCAAAAAACAACAATTCTCGATTATTCGAAAACCTAAAAGAAAATCACTATTTACAGCCCCTGCATGGACTGTCTCTCTCTCTCTCTCTCTCTCTCTCTCTCTCTCTCTCTCTCTCTCTCTCTCTCTCTCTCTCTCTCTCTCTCGTAAAGACTGACACTGTAAAAGACAGCCGAGGCTTGTGAGCGCGAGACAGACAGACAGACAGAATGGTGTTTACGGTGCAACAAAGGCATGACATTTAGAAAATGCTACATGCAAATACTGCATCTTTCCGTCTCACTCTCTCGCCTCTCCGTCTCATTCCCTTCATCTTTCTGTCTCACTCTCTCGCCTCTCCGTCTCATTCCCTTCATCTTTCTGTCTCACTCTCTCGCCTCTCCGTCTCATTCCCTTGATCTTTCTGTCTCACTCTCTCGCCTCTCCGTCTCATTCCCTTCATCTTTCTGTCTCACTCTCTCGCCTCTCCGTCTCATTCCCTTCATCTTTCTGTCTCACTCTCTCGCCTCTCCGTCTCATTCCCTTGATCTTTCTGTCTCACTCTCTCGCCTCTCCGTCTCATTCCCTTCATCTTTCTGTCTCACTCTCTCGCCTCTCCGTCTCATTCCCTTCATCTTTCTGTCTCACTCTCTCGCCTCTCCGTCTCATTCCCTTCATCTCTCTGTCTCACTCTCTCGCCTCTCCGTCTCATTCCCTTCATCTCTCTGTCTCACTCTCTCGCCTCTCCGTCTCATTCCCTTCATCTTTCTGTCTCACTCTCTCGCCTCTCCGTCTCATTCCCTTCATCTCTCTGTCTCACTCTCTCGCCTCTCCGTCTCGTTCCCTTCATCTTTCTGTCTCACTCTCTCGCCTCTCCGTCTCATTCCCTTCATCTTTCTGTCTCACTCTCTCGCCTCTCCGTCTCATTCCCTTCATCTTTCTGTCTCACTCTCTCGCCTCTCCGTCTCATTCCCTTCATCTTTCTGTCTCACTCTCTCGCCTCTCCGTCTCATTCCCTTCATCTTTCTGTCTCACTCTCTCGCCTCTCCGTCTCATTCCCTTCATCTTTCTGTCTCACTCTCTCGCCTCTCCGTCTCATTCCCTTCATCTCTCTGTCTCACTCTCTCGCCTCTCCGTCTCATTCCCTTCATCTCTCTGTCTCACTCTCTCGCCTCTCCGTCTCATTCCCTTCATCTTTCTGTCTCACTCTCTCGCCTCTCCGTCTCATTCCCTTCATCTTTCTGTCTCACTCTCTCGCCTCTCCGTCTCATTCCCTTCATCTTTCTGTCTCACTCTCTCGCCTCTCCGTCTCATTCCCTTCATCTTTCTCTTTCACTCTCTCTCCTCTCCGTCTCATTCCCTTCATCTTTCTGTCTCACTCTCTCGCCTCTCCGTCTCATTCCCTTCATCTTTCTGTCTCACTCTCTCTCCTCTCCGTCTCATTCCCTTCATCTCTCTCACTCTCTCTGTCTACTCTACTGTATAGGTGACCTTGTCTTTCTTTGTTTTTCCTTTCCTTTCCCCTCATCTCGCTTTCCTCACTCGCATCTTCTCCCATCCCCTACACCTGAAAATGTAAATGCGGGAAATTTCCATGGCTTTAAATATGTACATACTAAAGATAGTTGTCAATCACCGTTTTGTTTCCATGTGGGAATGCTGAATGGTCTCAGACTCAGGTGAGGCACAGGGAGGAGATTTACTTGCACGTGCGTCAGTAGGAAGGAGAGCTGTGTGAAATCTTTCAGTCACAATTTACTTTCTCGCAGAGAGCTTTTCTCCCTGGAGGCTGCAGTAGTTCTCGCCTTTTTTTTCCCCCATTCCTTTTTTCTCCTCTTCCTTCTCCTAACCGACCTAAACTCTGATTGGCTCCAGGGCTGTTTCCAACGTGCCAGTCAACTCAGTCTTAACTTAATTAACCGCTAATCTTTGGGCTGTCGGCTTCCTAGGCGGGAGCCGGAGTTATTTCAATCACCCGCACTGCAGCCGCCCGCACTACCCTCTTTACTGTACTCCTCCCTCCCTAGCCCCAGTGGTGGAAAACATACTCATATTGCAATATAGAAATACTTTGTTACAAAATGTACTTGAGTAGAAGTACATATTGGCATCAAAATGGACTTAAAGTACCAAAAGTAAAAGTACTCATTGTTCAGAATTTGTTTTCAAATGTATAAAAATCATTTAAAAATAGCAGATCTACAAGCTCAGAATGCGTTACGTTGATCGGAGATTTTCCAATGGCCGAAATGTATATAGAGCTGAAGTGGGTAATGTATGTTTTCTTTTCTTTTCAAAATCTTTTTATTCAGGTTTTTGTAACAGTAGCCCAGGGGCAAGTATTAAACAGACATATAAAAATAAAACTCAATCCCCTGTCCCACCCTCCCCCCACCCACAATCCCAAGGATAGTCGGAAAAACAGTCTGGAGGAAATAAAATAAATAAATAAATATATCGGTAATGTATGTTTTGAAATAATAATCAAAATTTACAAAGTAACTTTAGTAACTAAAGTTCAGTCAGACAACTCACGAATAGATTTAACCAATATTTATTATAGAAGGATAATACAAGTGTGCTTATGATATTTGACTTGGCGTTCAGCTCTGCTGCATTTACTCCCTGCTCGGCGCGATTAAACACCATCATAAAACATTAAGAGCAGGGAGATAGATATACAATAAAACACCATCATAAAACATTAAGAGCAGGGAGATAGATATACAATAAAACCCCGATGGGGAGCATAAATAACAGAGCCCACCGGTGGTGCTGGGGTGGTGGTGGGAGCAAACATCACATACTGTACGTACTGTAACAACCAGGAACCATATGCAGAGGAAGGCAGGAAGAGCATACAGTCTAGTGAGCTTAAGTAGCCCGCCCAATTGGTCAGCTGACTGCCACATCAGTGAATGACGTGTGGGACTTGCACACACTTATACACCCACATAGAAATGCAGCATGTTAACCCCTTGAGTATAGTATGCGCCTTTGAGCAATGCATGAACTCCCTCGAGTCTGACTGAACTAAGTCCGCAGGCTACGCAAAAGTATTTTAGTATTTTTCCAGTTTTTCGTGTGTTTATGAGGTGACAGTACTTCTTCATTAGACCCCTTGGTGTGGTTGTTATGTGCAATGATGTCTTCCCTTTATATTTAGGATTTTTTCCTGGAGGCTGGGAGAAAGAAATCACAGCACTCCATCTTTAAGTACAGTACTTAAGTAAATGTACTTAGTTACTTTTAGACCACTGCCCGCACACCACCACTCCCCAGCAACAGCTTGAGGGGGGGTCTTACAGAACCCCCTTACCCAAGCCTGTCCCACTCAAACCAGAACAAACACTGCATGGCCTGTCATGAAGGAAAAAAAAGGAAAAAGGTGAAAATGAACCGATTGACGTAATCTCCCTTCAGCGGGCAGGCGGGCGACACCAGCCACCCACAGGAAATTGAATGCGGGCTCGAGGAGAGTGACAAGGCACTGTAATTTTCGTAAACATAAAACACCCACACACACACACACACACACACAAACACACACAAACACACACACACACACAGACTACAACTTGCCCTTGCCAGGAGGGAGTTGATGATGGACAGCTGGGCCGGAATGTAATGAATCCCCCCCCCTCCCTCTCCCCATAGCAGGAACGAGGGATGCTGAAGTCAGGGGCAGATATTGATGTCTGCCGTCGTTCCACTATGGTCTTTAATGGAGTCGTCGTCGCCTAGTCTTTCTTCTCACTCTCTCCTGCAGGCTAATTTATACTTTATGTGCCGGTGTCTCGCACCAAAAAATAGCCGATCTACAAGCTCACAAGATTGTGGCGCTGCAACGCGGCGTGAGCTTGTAGATCAATTATCTTTGGCACTAGACACACGACGCACAACTAAGTAGTCTCTACAAATCAGGCTTTACACACACTGCACGTCACCTGAAATCTAATTCCTCGCTCGTTTTCCTCCTTCCCCTCAGAGAATTCGCTGAATTTGCGTATGAGATGAGGTATGTAGGAGTGCATGGGGATGGGGATTTTTTTTTTCTGGTTTTCACAGCGCATGTATAAAAACAGACATTAATTCGTAATGCAGGATCACTCTCTCTTGCTGCCTTCTCCGGCTTTGCGTTCCGCTCACGTCCTTCAAAGTAGACGAGGGGCAAAGAGGAAATAAGGAAGATAGCTGTTACTATGCTATTGGGACTGCTGCGCTCATGCTTTGATGTTTCACTGAGACCAGCGGCGCAGCCAAGTGTGGACAGTGGTGGAAAAAGTACTCAAATGTTTTACTCACAATGCGTCACATAATTCACATTGCATTGTGTGCTTGTAGATCTGCTATTTTAAAATAGCCGAAATGTATATAGGGCTGAAGTATAGTTACTGTTTGTTTTGGTATGGTAATAAAAAAAATCTAAGTTTTCAAATAAATGTAGTGGAGTAAAAGGACCTCTGAGATTTAGTGGAGTAGAAGTAAAAGTTCCGGAAATTGGAAATACTCAAGTAAAGTACAAATACCTCAAGATTGTACCTCAGTACTTGAGTAAATGTTACTTTCCATCACTTTCTTTGGCCTTGTCTCAGAAGCTTCTGCAGGGAAATCTTTTTGTACGTGTGGGTAGGGGGAAATGATACATATATAATATAGTAGGTGTTGGTGGAAGGCTGGAAGCTATGAATTTATGTAATTAAAATACCCTCAGTCCATGCATATTTAGACCTGCAGTCAAAGTCCCATGACTTGTGCAGTACTCTGATATATGCTAAGGTTAACATGTTCATTGATTAATCATTGACTATAGTTCAGGGAATTGGCAGGAACTTTCTTTAAGTGGCTGTAAAGCAGTAATAATATGCAATAATTATATGTATTCTCAGTTCGTCACAACACAGAATAATATGTTATTATTTAACTAAGCAGGCAAATCTTACGATCAAAAAGAGGGTTTTGAACATTTCATTTAAAATGATTTCATTTAAAAAGCTGTATTCTGTCTGTTCTATCTCTGCCTTAGGGTTCTGGGGGTGAAGCTCACTTTTTTGCATATTTCCCAGAATGCACTTTGGCACGTACAGGATATTTGTCTATTGAGAGTTGTTCATCTAGTTATTTGAATATGCGACTACTAGGTTAGGGTATTATGTTATGGGACCTTATTATGTGTAGTGTCATTACCTGAGGCCGATTCTAAAAACACCTTAAATCCTAACCTACGGTTTTTATGTTTTTCATATATAGAACAACTAAAATGACACGGACTGAAAGGTATAACAATGACAATGTATACGTTTAACAGGTCTAAATGGGTTAATTTTTACTTTTTAGTTAAATTTTTTGTTGGTATATGCAATAGGCCTATGTGTTGTTGTTTTTGACTGCAATTGCTGTTGTTCTGATTACTCCCTCTGCCTTTCCTCCCTGATTGTCTTTGTGTGTCTGTACTGTGCGTTATGATTCGTATTGCAATGATTTACAAGCGCCTTGTGAGCTTGTAGATTGGCTGTTTTGTCATGTGACACTGCAGTACAACAGGGTACAAACCCAGCTAGAAGTAGCTTGGGTGGCGAGTCCTGTGTATTATTATTAGTATTATGAGGGGCAGAGCTGTCACGGTATGAGACTGCGATGCGTCACCAGGTCTAATAAAAAATCATAACTCATTTTTGGTGGAAGTGGTCAAAATCCATGACTAAAACAGTATAGTTTCCACATTTTACATGTTTTCAGCCATGGCTGGCTATCATTGATTTGAATTCCCTTTACAGCCTCTTTAATACAAATGTCCTGCCCTCAGCCTTACATGTGAACTATATTCTTTGACAAGCAGTTAGCTGATTTATTTAAATATTTACTGTAGTGTGTATAGAGGACAATAATACGAATATGTTACTTTTTGCACAAAAGCCTATAGCGTACAAACGGTTTCACTTTCAGCCTAAATATGGTTCAGTTGTATAGTAGGGGAATTAGCATTTGTGTTTCACTTGTCAGGACTCAGACGTTATACTCCTGCCTGCATGGCCGTTGCCTTGTGGAGTAATGATTTGCTTACACAGCGTTTCTCAGCAGTTAATAATGTTTCGCATTGACTGCGTGGCCACAGGGGAGCATGGCGGGAACCATTTCGGATCATACGGTGATGATAAAGTGGAGCCAGTTGGTGTCGATATATCAGTAGTGAAATTGGACCTGAGACGGCCGCAGTGGGAGCTTTAATGTCCCCAGATTATTTATACGGTTTTCAATAGGTTTAAGTCTGTGTTTTTGCAATAAGTTAGCTGGGTCCTGACATGGGAGTATCATCATATACCCATTATATAGGCAGAGCTGAGCTGAGCCAAACCCAAATTCAGCTATTACATTAAAATGGCTGTTTACTGTGTTTAGATATTACTTTAGACATGGTTAAATGTAGCTATTAAAATGTCTGTGTGTAATGTTTAGATATGAGGTTGGTGTTGTTAAGGTCAGCTGGGTACGGATATGGGAGGGTGGTTAGCCAATGAGATTGTGTGACCTTAAGTTCCAAGATTCAGAGCTTGTAGAAATTGGGAACTGGTTCAGGACAACAGTATCTAGGAATAACGCAATGTTATTACATTCTACTGAATAGCCCCTGTATTCCCTCTGAATTTCAGTCACTCTGCTTAGCAGTCTGGAAAATGAATCAAATATATATTTTTTGTGATGCAAATTGCACTGCTTCCTTTTTAGCATTCCTCTGTTGATGTTTTGTCAGTTTCTCTGCATTCACATTGGTTTTCTTGCTCCTGGTAATAAGCTGGCTATGTGCCGTGAAACATATTTGCATTCTGTTGAATATGCCGTTTTCAGTGCGGTTGAACATTACTTGTACTGTAGCTAAACGTGCCAACTATATAGCCAACTTTGCAGGACAACCTCACTGTACGGTAGCTCCAGTATGTGCCACTAATTGGGTGGGGTGGTGTCGTTTGAATGGACCCAGCGGGACGCTTCACAAGGACTTTTGTAGTCTGACCACACACGCTGCATTCACTTGTGTTGCTTCATTATTGGACATTACCTCCCTCTGGGTTCCTCGGCTTCTTCTAAATCCCACCCCATTCCTTCCTTTCCTTTCATTCCTTTCCTGTTCCTCCATCTCCCTCATTCCCTCTCCTCCACTTCCAACCCCAGCCGCCCGCCTCTCTCCCTCTCTCCCCAACTATCCCTGTCTTGTTCCTCTGATCATTCCTCTGCAGTCTCTCTCTCTGTCATCCTCAATCAGTCCCTTCCTCCTACTCTCCTCTCTCCCTGCTGCCGTCTGGGTATTCTGTTATGGGTAACGGAGGCTCGCTCATCTGTATCCGAAACAAGCAAACATTTGGATGTATGCACCCCCTGACCCGTCGCCTCGCCTCGACAATCCTGGGCTAATTACGTGTGCAAGCGACCATATCAATACTAAATACACAAGTACACAATAAATGTTTTTCTCTACAACGTCCCTGACCTTCTGTAACGCCCGGAGCAATAGAGAGAGAGACCAAGGGGAGGAGAGACTGTACTGTAGATGAGCAAGGAGTAAAAACGTGAGCTTTGGAGTAGAATAGATATCAGAGACACGTACAGGGATGAAAAGAGAGAGGGAAATATCACTGGCATAGCGGCCCGCTCTCTGTAGCAGATGGCCAGAATTTGCCATATGAGGCAATTTTTTTCCCCCTTCTCCCATTTTCTCCTGCTTGTTTTACAGTCCCTGAAACCACTTATTTTGTTTTCACTGAGCTAGCTATTAAGTGTGAGCGTGTGTGTGTGTGTGTGTGTGTGTGTGTGTGTGTGTGTGTGTGTGCGTGTGCGTGTGCGTGTGCGTGTGTGTGTGTGTGTGTGTGTGTGTGTGTGTTGTGCGTGTGCAGCTAGCCTTGGCTCTTGTTTTGGAGCAGGCCATTCTATTCCCTCGGTCCTCCATTTATATGGCTGTCAGAAGACAATAAAAGTCACAGACTATCTACAGTATCTGCCTAATGGATACTCTCAATGAATACACACTACAGACATCAAGGACAAGCGCACATTGTGCTTGTCACGTTAGCTGCTGCAACGCACTGTGAGCTTTTAGATCTGCTCTTTTTCACAATTCTTAAAAAAAACAGACTTTTTAATTTTTTCGTGGCACCACGTTGAAAGTGATGATGATCCACACCCACACAAAGGAGATATGTGTGGGTGGTGTATGGGTGTGGGTGGTGTATGGGTGTGCGTCTGCAATCCAAACACGTTCTTATTCCAGGCTTGGAGCTGTCCGAGCTGGGCTCAGCTGTGGAGAGCTGGGTAAACAGAGAACACTCACAAGCAAACACTTCTGAAGAGCACTAGCAAACACGTTTGTATAGAACACGGGTATACAAGCTAGTTTGTGTGTGTGTGTGTGTGTGTGTGTGTGTGTGTGTGTGTGTGTGCGTGTGCACGTGCCTGCGTGCGTCTTTTCATGTTGTTTTCAGTCTTGGTCCAAACATTCTCCCCTTCCTCCCCACATACACAGGAACAGTTTTAACGTGGGTTTTCACGTATAATAAGTTTCCCCTTACGCACAAGATCGGTATCGGGATCGGTCCCAAAAAACCTGATTTGGAGCACCTCTACCTTAGTCTAGCCTATAGTATATTGGGTTTAAGTGGTTGGTTATTCTCAACATAGCCCTACAAAAAAGTCCAGGAATGAAAAATGCAGTTCTCCTGTTACGTATGGTTCATCTTGACAAAACAAATAGCTCATATGCCGGAAGTCATATTGAGCTCCTGTTGTCCAGGAAAGTGTCCCAGAGATGCTTCATCACGGTGATGAACCTTCATCATGGTGATGAACCTTCATCACGGTGATGAACCTTCATCATGGTGATGAACCTTCATCATGGTGATGAACCTTCATCATGGTGATGAACCTTCATCATGGTGATGAACCTTCATCACGGTGATGAACCTTCATCACGGTGATGAACCTTCATCATGGTGATGAACCTTCATCATGGTGATGAACCTTCATCATGGTGATGAACCTTCATCATGGTGATGAACCTTCATCATGGTGATGAACCTTCATCACGGTGATGAACCTTCATCACGGTGATGAACCTTCATCATGGTGATGAACCTTCATCACGGTGATGAACCTTCATCATGGTGATGAACCTTCATCATGGTGATGAACCTTCATCATGGTGATGAACCTTCATCACGGTGATGGACCTTCATCATGGTGATGAACCTTCATCACGGTGATGAACCTTCATCACGGTGATGAACCTTCATCATGGTGATGAACCTTCATCATGGTGATGAACCTTCATCATGGTGATGAACCTTCATCATGGTGATGAACCTTCATTATGGTGGTGAACCTTCATCATGGTGGTGAACCTTCATCATGGTGATGAACCTGGAGATGCTTCATCATGGTGATGAACCTTCATCACGGTGATGAACCTTCATCATGGTGATGAACCTTCATCACGGTGATGAACCTTCATCATGGTGATGAACCTTCATCATGGTGATGAACCTGTGCATTGTATAGTTTTTAGTTCTTCATCATGGTGATGAACCTGCAGGGCATTGTATAGTTTTTAGTTCTTCATCATGGTGATGAACCTGCAGGGCATTGTATAGTTTTTAGTTCTTCATCATGGTGATGAACCTTCATCATGGTGATGAACCTGATGATGTTCATCATGGTGATGAACCTTCATCATGGTGATGAACCTGATGATGTTCATCACCGTGATGAACCTTCATCACGGTGATGAACCTGATGATGTTCATCACCGTGATGAACCTTCATCATGGTGATGAACCTTCATCATGGTGATGAACCTGATGATGTTCATCACCGTGATGAACCTTCATCATGGTGATGAACCTTCATCATGGTGATGAACCTGATGATGTTCATCACCGTGATGAACCTTCATCATGGTGATGAACCTGATGATGTTCATCACCGTGATGAACCTTCATCATGGTGATGAACCTGATGATGTTCATCACCATGATGAACCTTCATCACGGTGATGAACCTTCATCACCATGATGAACCTTCATCACGGTGATGAACCTTCATCACCATGATGAACCTTCATCACCATGATGAACCTTCATCACCATGATGAACCTTCATCACGGTGATGAACCTTCATCACCATGATGAACCTTCATCACCATGATGAACCTTCATCACCATGATGAACCTTCATCACCATGATGAACCTTCATCACCATGATGAACCTTCATCACGGTGATGAACCTTCATCACCATGATGAACCTTCATCACGGTGATGAACCTTCATCACCATGATGAACCTTCATCACGGTGATGAACCTTCATCACCATGATGAACCTTCATCACGGTGATGAACCTTCATCACCGTGATGAACCTTCATCACGGTGATGAACATCATCAGGTTCATCACGGTGATGAACCTGATGATGTTCATCACCGTGATGAACCTTCATCACCGTGATGAACCTTCATCACGGTGATGAACCTGCAGGGCATTGTATAGTTTTTTCCTGGAACAACTCTATGAAGCGACACAGCAGATCTTTTAAAGCATTATTTAAAACTTTAGCTGTTTTTGTCTTGAAAACAAATCTTTGAATATATATTCTTTCCCAGCGAACGTTTTTAACTCAAATCTTTGCTTCTGGGGGGTGGGGTCCCTGGAACAACATATTTTCAGATGGGGCTCGGCGGCCAAATAATCTTTGGGGTCCTTGACATGAAATAGTTTGAGAACCACTGACACAAATACGTTTTATTTTCAGAAAACATTTTGTAGAATCTGGTCTCAGGTCTTAAAGGGTTTTAGGAAATCGTTGCCCAATTGCCACCAGTGCCATGCAACCTTTCTAAAGGTTCTTGCACACTCTTGCGCACACGTCCAGTCTGCAAGGACCTTAAACACTATAAAATGTTAGGTGTAGAATTGTATAGTATCAGAAAGGCACCCGTTTTATGCAATTAAATAACGTAATATTATGGTTAAAAATACTTGGATGGGATCTTACATGGTAACATTACGGTACATACAGTAACAGTAGCATCGTAGTAATGAAACAAAGCATTAATTAGCAGCATCACAGCAGTGAGCTGCCATTGAGGAGGTGCATTACGAGTGCATGTGTGTTTGTTTGTGTGCATGTTGTCATGTCTTTGAGTGTGTGTAAGTTTAAACATGTACACACAGGTCGTGTGATTGCAATGTGTGTGTGTGTGTGTGTGTGTGTGTGTGTGTGTGTGTGTGTGTGTGTGTGTGTGTGTGTGTGTGTGTGTGTGTGTGTGTGTGTGTGTGTGTGTGTGTGTGTGTGTGTGTGTGTGTGTGTGTGTGTGTGTGTGTGTGTGTGTGTGTTGTCCAATCGCTTCTCTCCCCGCGAGGTGTAATGCAGATGATTGTGTCACAGCAGGGACACCCTCTCTCCCAGTTCCGTGTCTAATTAACTTTGTGTGTGCGTGCGTGCGTGCGTGCGTGCGTGCGTGCGTGCGTGCGTGCGTGCGTGCGTGCCTGCCTGCGTGCGTGCGTGCGTATTTGTGCATAAACTTCTGCATCAGTCCAAGCATGGACCTCGCACGCCTTACCTCCTGCCGGTGTTGCAAATGAGACGGAATTATTCAGAAGGAATGTGAAATATTTAAAATGGGAGGGAAGTGTTGTTGTCGTTGTGCTGGTAATGCTGTCGCTGTCGGGCCCAAACCTTGCATCTACAGAACAGTATTTCATGTTTTTTTCCCCCCATAAATGAATGTTCTATTGTGTACTTTGTTGCATGACCGTTTTGTGCAAAAGGAGGAAACATTGCAGATCACCTACAAGCACATTTTTAAAACATTCTTTTCACATTTCTGATATATATCAGAAATGGGGACACCAGGGTGAAAGTGTTAAACAAACATAAATACTTGATGTGTGTGTGTGTGTGTGTGTGTGTGTGTGTGTGTGTGTGTGTGTGTGTGTGTGTGTGTGTGTGTGTGTGTGTGTGTGTGTGTGTGTGTGTGTGTGTGTGTGTGTGTGTGTGCGCCTGGTTCCATTCAAACATAATGTGCAGACAAACCTTTGCCCTTCCGACAATCCAACACTATGCACTGCACATTTCGCACGTGCACATTTCTGATATACTGTATATATAATGAAAGTGCTTAATGTCTGTGGGATTTATAAATAATATCCAATGAATTGTGACTAAATAATAACTATGGTACGTTGGATCATTTTAGAACATCTTTTATTTACTCCATTTCCTGAAAAGTAACGGCCTTTTGGACATACCAGGTTTCACTTTCCACCCAACGGTGTTGCAGGATGGAACAACTCTTTGACAAAACACTTTCCATGCAGCAGAAGCTGATTTTCAGGCTGTCAAGCTTGCAAATCACTTTTTGTCTGAAGTATTTAATCAGTGTTTCCCAAACAGTGGGTCGGAGGGACCACCACGTATGGGTCACAATTTTTTTATGGGTTTAACCCATTCTGGGCGGGAACCCCTTTTGGTGTTTTAACTAAGCATTATGTTATACTTTAGCTATTGAAAAATAGCAGATCTACAAGCTCATAGCGCGCCACCGAGTGGCGCGCTACGAGCTTGTAGGTCTGCTATTTTTGAAAAATCGTGAAAATGCGGCACAAATCTTTGAATATATATTCTTTCAGTCCATTTTGTTTTATTTCGACATCAGGCCTAAATAGGTTTAAATATTCACTTTTATTTTTCGTTCCTACATAAAAAGTTTGGGAACCACTGGTATAAATGATGCTGTCATTTATACCATTTATACCATTTATACCATTTATACCGCAGCTGTCCATAGTCAGATGTATAAAACGCAGCATAACGTTTCAAACGAGGCGAGGTGGGGGGTTCTGTCTGTCTTTCAGAGTTACAAATGTATAAATTAGCAATTTATCTACTGTACTGTGTGGAGGTGAGGAGGCATATTAGAGGAGAAGTGATGCAAAAACCAGGTGTGTGTGTGTGTGTGTGTGTGTGTGTGTGCGCGCGCGTGTGACTTTGTGTGAAAACCCAACATCAAAGTCTTATTTAGTTGTCGCCACACACTCACTTATGCACGTTGTGAGAGTGTGTACAGAGTCTACAGACACACAAATACTTTGGCTATTAATAAAGGCAACCTCAGTTGGGTTCAATTGTATTGATCATTATGTTGTATGTGGTGTAGTTATTCATTAATCAAAGATGCTTTATTAATCTACACTGTCTGTACCTCAAGACCTGTGTCTGCAATGCAACACCATGTCTGGGAATTACGCACGCACGCACGCACGCACGCACGCACGCACGCACGCACGCACGCACGCATGCACGCACACACACATACAGTACACACCTCCCGCCCAAGGCCTGTGAATCAATGAGGACCAAATTCTCATCTCTGGAAGGTTTCAAGTCGATGTTTAATCTCTCTGTAATTTTGGTTTAAAGTCAATATGCTGATTATACACTTACCATTGTTTATGCCGTTCTAAACATTGCTGTGGAATGCTACGGGGCCGTACCGGCGGTCTGAATGCTACAGGGCCGTACCGGCGGTCTGGCATGTTTAGTGCGTCCACTGCCACTCACCGTGTGCCTGACATCGCTGGCGACCATTCCCAGAGCATACTGTGGTTTTGTTTGATGTTCCAAGAAGCCACTGGATTCCATTCACTCCACTGCAGTTTGAAAATCAACTTGTGGAGACCTGAAACGTGCTTGCGATAGAAAATGCCACACGATGAATATCATTGTGCGGTTATTTTTTGTCAAAGTTATGTTATTGTTGTGTTTGAGACTTGGATTGATTTTGAAAGTTTAGCTGAAAAAAAAAGCAACAAATTCCTAACATCTATGACTTATTAACCACGCAATTATGTTTAGCAAATATTTACAAAAATGTCAGGCAACTTGCGTAACATTTAAATGGCTTTGGAGACAATGTAAACAATCAAAAACATTTGAAACCTCCCATGGCAACTGTGTGCCTCTGCCAGCCAGTTGCAGCTTTACATCCGTTACATTTTGAAGGAATTACATTTTATTTTTGAAGGAATTTAACAAACTAGAGGGGTGCCCGTTGGGCACTGCAGGCCTACTTGAAACGATGCAAGTTGGCAATGCATGCCACACCCAGTTATTATGTCTGTATCCCTTTTATCCCCATATATGGAGTTCTTTGTCAGGCATGCCCAAATATGGAGTCTATGCAGAATAGATGTCAGAACATCATTGTGATGTCAGCACAAGCCAGCTCCATATATGGAGATCTCTAGCGGTGATCAGGTGTGATCAATTGGCTAATTTGGGCCCTGTCCAGAGCCCGGGCAGAGGCTTTTGTGCTGGTTCTGGACAACGGTGTATCCCACCGACTCAAGGCCGGGCACTGCACTAGTGCACTCCCTGTGGTGGTGTGGAACGCGTGTGTCAAAGAACAACTGTTCTCGAGTTACGAGGATTACAGACGTACGTACACACACGTACGTACACACAGACGTGGTGCATTTATATTATACTGTAGGCTGTGTTTTGTGAGGTCACAGTGACCTTGACCTTTGACCTTTACCACCACATTTAAATCAGTTCATCTTTGAGTCCAAATGGACATTTGTGCCATTTGTGAATGAAATTCCCTCCAGGCGAACCTGAGATAACGAGTCTGGGACAGATACCGGACGGACAACCTGTAAACATATCGGCTCTGAGCACCGCTGCCGCGGACAGAGGCATAATAAAGCCATTGGCGGGAAAACTGTTTATGTTCATCACGTACGGTTTATGGCCACAGCGGTGTATAGGTCATTGCAGTGGGCGTGGTTTTCTGGTGCCACTCAAAAATCAGCCATTCATTTTTCCCATAGAGATTTGGAAAAATATTTACATCAATTATTTTAAGCCTAGAATCAAGCCATCCAGGATCCTGGTGAATCATGACCATAAAACCTTTGAGTATTTATTAAATGTAGTGTCGTTGTTGTCCGGAGGAAACCTCTTAACTCCATTTTTGAGGTTTTTGATTTTATTCCATAAATCCATAAATCCCTTTACGTCTGTGTGTTGTTTCGAAAATATTGAACCAAAGGAAAGTATAATTAAATATTCAATTTGTTTTTGTTAAGAGTGCCTTTGTCACTGCGACATTACCCTGGATGCTGTGTACATAGCAGAACTCCTTCTGAGTTTCTGTCTAGATGACGTTCGGTCGTGTCCGCGAGGGTTGTCTCGCTTGTTCACACTTCTGGAAGGGATATCTTTGTGTTCATGAATGGAGACAGAATTGTCTGAGGTCATGGCATTGGAGACGGTTGTGCTCTCACGTACGGCCAGTTGTTGTTGTGCATGTTTACCAGCAGCCAGCCACTAGTCAGCCAGCCAGCCAGCGGTCGGTCTCTCTCTCAGTGGAATGTTCCAGAGAGGGTCTGGAGTCAGGCCAGTCTCTCTACACAGGAACACACTGTCTCGCTGCCCTAAGAGCTGCATCAGATGCTGAATGGTACGGTCAATAAGGATACTAGAGACACTCTCTTTCACTGTGTGTGTGTGTGTGTGTGTGTGCGTGTGCGTGTGCGTGTGCGCTTGCGTGTGCGCGTGTGCGCGTGCGCGCGTGCGTGCGTGCGCGAAATGTGCAGTGCAGAGTGTTGGATTGTCGGAAGGGCAAAGGTTTGTCTGCACATTATGGTTGAATGGAACCAGGCGCACGCACAAACACACACAAACACGCACGCACGCACGCACGCACGCACGCACGCACGCACGCACGCACGCACGCACGCACGCACGCACGCACGCACGCACACACACACACACACACACACACACACACACACACACACACACACCAATCAAGTATTTACGTTTGTTTAACACTTTCACCCTGGTGTCCCCATTTTGGGGCAAAATAAATAAACAGCACTGGCTAGAATAGAGTAAAATCCTCAGTGTTCATTTATCCATTTGTAACTCAGAGTGTGAACCAAATGGACCCATATGGGTCCATTTGGCTCCATGCGTACCCTTATGGGTCCATTTGGCTCCATGCGTACACTCTTCAGAGCTCAACATTGTACTGTATATTCTGTACATCAGTGGTTTTCAACCAGTGGTTCGGGGACCACCAGTGGTCCTTGAGGGGGTTCCAAGTGGTCCCCAGCTATATGAAGAGTTGGTAACCAAATTAACCCTTGTAGATCTTTAACTCCTGAGAGCGTAAAATGAAACCAAATGGGTCCATTTGGTTTAATTTGTCACTCTCAAGAGTTACATCTGCATTACAAGAAGTCTACACAATTAGAGAATGTCAAATAATAATTATTTTGATCAACGTTTGTCTGTTATCTATGCTAATGGTACCAACATCAATACAGCATGGAATTGTGAACAAAACCTTATCCAAAGACAACAAAATATTCTTTAGTTTTAGGTCTGAGAGGCTAGATCTAATTGAATGGTGGTCCGTGGCTCATAAGGCCAATTGAATAGTGGGCCTTGACATGAACAAGGTTGAAAACCACTGCTGTACATGCATTCAGAGACGAGCTGGCCATTGGGAAATTCGGGACAACTCCTGAACGGCCGGTCCAGTCCAGGCTGGTCTGGGCCAGACGTTTTTTTATTTTTTATTAATAAAATAGGCCCAGAGGGCCTCCGCAACTCCGCAATCACGTCCCTGACATGCATCCACCACAGGCAGCTGTCTGGTGTAAATTGTAGCGATTTGGGGGTGAACTGCTTTGTTTTCCGGAGGAAGACGTGAGACATTTCAAAGTTCATTTCCCCAGCCAGGTTTTGCCCTGCGTGGTGTTGTGGTTCCAACCAGCAGCCTTCCAGGTATAAACGCTCTTTGATTCGTGAAAATGTGTTTTGTCGAGTCGACCCAGGAGGCATTTCAGTTCAGGGTTGTTGTTGTTGTTTTGAATCTTCGTGGACACACTGCATATTAGCTCTCTCTGTTCATGGGGAGAATTTTAAGTTTTGTTTTTGGAAGGGAGGGTCTGGTTGTCTGGCAGTGCACTTCAGGTCAGACAGTAGGTCACCATTTTAGACGGTATAGGTCAGCAACTGACCCCATCGTGAGAATGTAGTCAAAGACTAACCTTAATGATTAAAATTATCTGACACATTTTAGTGTTGGTATGTAAAATTATTGAATAATTAGCAGCATTGTATTCTTTTGGAGATGACAGGACACATAGCTCACACACGCACGCACGCACGCACGCACGCACGCACACACACACACACACACACACACACACACACACACACACACACACACACACACACACACACACACACACACACACACACACACGCACGCACAGATTACATACCTACGTTCACATGCTCAGTGACTGAGGAGGAATTTCACATAACTGCCTGCTTCAGGCAAGTGCTTGGCATTCCAGTCATGCCTCCCAGTATGTGTGTGTGCGTGCGACATGCGCGCGAGTGTGTGTATGTGTTTGTGTGTTTGTGTGTTTGTGTGTTTGTGTGCGTGCGTATTGAGATATATAGATCAGTTTAAATAAGTGGCGTCATACACACTGTAGCTATTCTTGTTGCGAGGGAATGTGTGTTTAGCTGCAATGCTGATAAGCAGGGGACGTGTATCCATAGCATACCAGTACTAGGTCTCTGGGTGCACAGAAATACCATTAGCTAAGGTACATACTTATCACTGACCCACACACACACACACACACACACACACACACACACACACACACACACACACACACACACACACACCACAGATGCACACAAACATAACATACACATATTTATCAGAGATCCCCCAGGCACATGCACACGTAAGCCTGAGTTACGGGTGAAAATAGCTGATATACAAGCTCACAATGACTTAGATCTGCTCATTTTGTGTAAGTATAAATCAAGCTATTGCAGTACACAAATACAAATGCATATACAACGTGCCACTGGTTCCATCAGCGTGACCCCGTGTGTCTGCTATTTATCTGTCCAATCTGTGTTTACACAGGTGTCACCCCCCAACACAGACACACCGACTCCACATGCATGTCCATACACGCGCACATGCACGCGCGCACACACGCACAGACACAACCTCCAGACAGCCCAGGCTCAGTTTCATACATGACGCATGTCCACAGATAAACCCTGTGGTCACTCAGTGGCCCTTCCGGCAGTACTGTGCACTGTGCTCTCTGAAATGTGACCTCTCGCACCATCAGTACACACAAACACACATGCACACACATGCACAGACATAGAGACATCTGGATCGCACAACTGTGCTGCTATATTACAGGCAAGCCCTCAATAGAAATACATCTTCTGGTAAGTGTTTTAGTGAAAAGTACAAATGTGCACAGATCTGATGTGCATGTCAGAGGTTGTGTAGGTGGGTAGGTAGGTAGGTAGGTAGGTAGGTAGGTAGGTACCGGTAGGTAGGTAGGTAGGTAGGTAGGTAGGTAGGTACCGGTAGGTACGGTAGGTAGGTAGTGATGGATAATTTTGAGTTATTAGATCTGTAGATCTGTTATTTTTGGTGGATGGTAGTTTCCATGTTCCCAATAACTATGTATTTTTCATGCCCTGTGTCCCACTGAGTTTACATCTAATTTCTGCCCAACGTTTAGATAAGTATTAATTCTTCCCCCCAGCTGGCGGGAAGATAAAGTATTGTTTTCTCCTGTTTGCCTAAACACCCAGCATATCTGTTGGAAAACATGTTATTCGGCCTTGCTACGGTGCCAGAGCAGACAAGTTGTCTCCTAGTTACGTTAGCTGGTTGTCAGTAACTTGGGCTGTGAACTACATTTACTTAAAAGAACTACGATTCCCTGAGGTCACACTTCCTGTTCACGGCGTGTGCGCACTCCACAGACCCTCCTTCCATACCCCGCTGCCCTGGATCGTCTGGTCCGACTTCTGCCTATCTGCTTCTTCATCTGCACTAAGTTAAGTAATTTATGATTTCTTTAGCCTTCATAGATTAAGCTGTCATTACAATTCATCCCACCTCACACAGATAGGTATTTGTTTTAGTTGCTTAACAACTTTAGACAATGTTTCGAGCGGAACCTCTGAGTTCTTTCTGTCCCATGTAATAAATAAATTTTTAGTATGGTCAGTGTCTGGATATGAATTATATATATGATTTTTAGCACAGGATCCATGTGTGTGGAAGTATATATTTATTCTTTTATATTTATTCTTGCATTCTCCTCTGAGTCGACACGGAGCGAGAGCTGCTAGGGTTAATTTTCTACCTTATAACGGTCCATCACTTGCCTGGCGTTCCTTCAGACGCTTTTCTCATTCAGTGCTAATTCATTCATTTCTCTATCACCCCAAAACAAGGTAACAATAATGATGCCATTATTAAATTTGATTATTTTATTCCCAGATTATATATATATATTTTTTTAAAGATTACATTTGCTATTTCTCGCCTGTCCATTATGGTTTAAATGTCACCTTTTTATATTTTATAGTATTATAGTGCTTATCTCTTTTCTCTCCCTGCCATGCGTGGGGGAGAGCGACCTTGTCTGTGCAGGAATGTCTGCTTAGTGACTGAGTGTGTGCGTGCGTATGTGTGTGCGCGTGCCAGTGTGTATGTCCATGTGTGCACAACCCCCCTCCCTCCTCTCCTCACCCTGTAGTTTGTATGGGTGTGTGCGTGCGTGCCTGTTGAGAACCATTCTCTCTGTGTCCGCGTGTGTGCACGAATCCCCTCCCTCCTCTCCCCACCCCCCTGTTTGTATGGGTGTGTGCGTATGTGCGTGTGCCAGTGTGTCCGCGTGTGTGCACGAATCCCCTCCCTCCTCTCCCCACCCCCCTGTTTGTATGGATGTGTGTGTGAATGCCCGTGGAACAGTTTATTTTATTTATTTTTTAGTGGATATATGTGAATGGTCCCCCCCCCCCCACACATTTTCATTTGAATGCGTGTGCGTGTGTGCGTGTGAGATTACCCCGGCTCGGTCCCCTGCCATCTTGTTTTATTACTTTAGAAGTTTATTTGAATAGATAACTCATACTTTGCATGATTTTTAGTAACGGAGCAAAGCCACATTTTTCAAAATTCAGACTTTTAGTAAGGGAGGCAAAACAAAATTTAGATTTTTGTTATTTTTACAGTTTTTACTGCATTTCAAAACTTTATTATTGCCTTACATTATGTTTCATGTCATAGTAGCTTCAGTACAAATTTCCGTTTATCCTATTTTTGTCAGATAACCCCCATCTCGCTCCATGTGTGTTTCTGTGTTTATATGTGTGTGTGGAACACTTCCTTTTAAATTCACCTCATCATAACTTCCTATTCCACAAATAGGTCAGTTTAAAATTTCCCATTTCATTATTTTAAGAGTGTGACAAACGTGTATTTGCTTATAGCCTCCATTCTACCTGAACATTTTATATTTCATTTTCGCTTATTCCCACTTAATTCCCCATTTGGTTATTGTGTGATTATTGATAATTAGGAATACGCGACGACATCTGTCAGACTCCGTTTCCGCCATTTATCATCATTTCATACATTTTTTTTTTTTTTTTAGATAGGACCCCCTTGACCATTTAATTGCCTTAGTATGACAATTTATTATTGATTTCAACCAATCCCTTTTATTTTTTTTATTATTTCATTTCATTTATTTTTGAGTGGTGTGGACCTCTCCTACAACTGGCTTTGTTAGTCTGTCTGTGCAGGAAAATAAAATAAAAAATGAGCATGGTTGCTACGGTCACCCAGTTCACCCGGGTGTGATTTCATTACATCAGACATTACGTCAGACCACAGCTGATCAGGCTATATAAGACCTCACACCACTCAGTTCACACGGGTGTGATTTTTCAATTACATTCTGGTTTCCGCCGTTCATCATCATTTAATAACTACAACTCCCACAATCCTTTTTGGATAGGGCCCCTTGTCCATTTAATACATTATTTATGCCATTTTTTTACTGATTTCAACCATTGATTTCAACCCTCATTGATTTAACTCATTAATTAGTTGGCCATCCATTAACTATAGGTTACATCCGAACTCCAGTACTATTAATTAAGTATTCCTTTATTATATTTTAATAATTTTTTAGGTTAAATCCCAGTATTAATTTTAATTGTAATTTAATTTATTTATTTTTGATTTTAAGATTTTAATTTTTAATTTTTAATTTTTAATTTTTAATTTTTAATTTTTAATTTTTAATTTTTAATTTTTAATTTTTAATTTTTAATTTTTAATTTTTAATTTTTAATTTTTAATTTTTAATTTTTAATTTTAAGTTTTGAATTTTACATTTTAAATTTTACATTTTAAGTTTTGAATTTTTAATTTCAGATTTTAAATTTTGGATTTTAAGTTTAACGTTTTAAATTTTGAATTTACATTTTGAATTTTGGATTTTACATTTTACATTTTACATTTTACATTTTACATTTTACATTTTACATTTTGAATTTTGAATTTTTGAATTTTGCATTTTAGATTTTTCATTTTCATTTTATGGTTTGGATTTTGGATTTAAAATTTTGATTTTGATTTTAATTTTAATTCAGTTAAGTTTTAAGTTTAATTTTATTTTTTTATTTATGTTGACAATTCAGGTGCTATAGGGCGGGTCCATAGGAGAAGTTGCTGTTGGCCCTATAGTATTAACACCAAATTAACACCAAATTATCACCATTATCATTTTATATTTCCCTGTGTGCTAGGACAGTATAGTAGATGCAAATAGTTAATTTTTATTTCTGTTTTCATTTGTTTTCCTATTTGTAGATTAGTACTTAGACTAGAATTTCTTTCTGTTTTCATTGGCTTTCCCTATTTTTAGACAGTATAAATATTAGGAAAAAATTGATTATGGTTACATGTGCGTGCACATTACGTGCAGTTTTTTGTTGTTTATTAAGATAGTCAGTGCACTATCAGTCTGTACCTTTACAGAGAGTCATCTACATTCAAACTTGTTTTTTTACTGTTCATGAAGACAACAGGCCTCACATTATATTTCTTTGCTCATTACTAGTTATTTTATTAGGGAACCCCCAGCAACCAGTGGAGTTCAGTTTTCAGAATTCTTTACTTTAATGGTCAGCTACAGGGGTCGGTCCTCAATTTTTTTCCCCTGTTATATCTGGCTGGTTTCTTCTTGTATTATGTTCATCAGCGAGTGAGAGAAGTTTAATAAGTGATGATTTTGACTGCATGGACATTTCTTTCATATCCTCACATGGACGCATGTGTGGAAGGAAACAAATGCATTACAGAAAAAAAAAATAAAAAAAAATAGCATACTTAATATAGTGTTATTCAGGACAGAGAAGGCCAAATTATGTATCGTAAGGTCGCGTCAAGGTATAAACACCATGTTACAGACAACATGGTCAAGAGTATAAGGTATGGACTAAGTGTGATTGTATCTGTCACAAGAACAGTTAGAGGTTTTCCACCACACGTGACACAAATAGTGTTTCACAGGTTTTGTTTTGAGTGGACGATTTATTCCCAAGACATTTTATTTCCCGATTATTTTTATTTTTATTTGTACTCTACTCTCTCTTTTTCTCTGCCTGGAACGAGTTCTGCAGGCTCCTACAGGTAGATCTTGTCTCTCTGTGACCTGATGTGTACAATCATGGTCAATTTCGGTCTATCTTGACTCTTTTGGCAAACCTGCGTGTGACGATTAGCTACGTCAAATAAACGTGCAGGGGACAGAGTACAGACAGTTTGTGTACTAGCCACCGGAATGCTTAAGATAAGGTGCCTTGATTATATTTTATCCAGAGTAATACAGACACCAGTTGTCTGTATTTACTGATCCAGAGTAATACAAACACCAGTTGTCTGTATTTACTAATCCCAGAGTGATATACGGGACACAAGTTGTCTGTATTCACTGCGCATTTTGGCGCACAGAAGGCGTCCCATCCTATGCATAACATGTAAACGAATCTTCGCCCCATTTTGGGCAATCTTCGTCTATATACTTTCGTTTTTCTTCTTGAGATATCTTTCTCTTTCTCCCTGTCTACGTATTCTCCCTCCAGGTTAATCCCCTGTGCACATACATACGTAGATGCGTGGCTGGTAGAACAGTCATTTTCATTTTTCGGTCTATCTTGACCTTGGCTAACCTGCGTGTTCACGCAGGGGACAGAGTACAAACGGGTTTTGTACTAGGCACCGGACTACATAGGAAGGGGTGTCTTGATTTCAGGTAAATCCCAGAGTGGTACAGACACCACTTGTCTGTATCCACTGCGCGATAGGCGCCCAGAAGCGTCTTGATATCCCACTAAATTAGTTAAATTCCCTATTATTATAATACTTATTATTTTATTTTTATTTGTACTCTACTCTATTCTTCTCTGCCTGGAACGAGTAACTATAGGCTCCTACAGGTAGAACTTGTGATCTCACAATTTCTTTTTTGGCGTCTTATACGTGACATTAGCTACGTCATTAATAGCGTATTTGATAAGTACATTAGCAGACATGTGTTTTTTAGGAGTGATGACCTACATTTTGTTTATTTCTGTCCGTGTTTGCAATGCCATGCCATATTATGCATGATAGTCTTAAAGTCCAGTGCAAATACAGGGCAAAATAGACTTGTGCGTTTATTCTGTCATCATCAAGCTGTGTTTCCTGTGTTAACGGATTAATCACTGCAACATTATTATAGAAAACAATTAAATAGAATAATTAAATAGAAAAAAAAAATGGAATACTTTGTTTTCTTTTTGAGATATCTTTCTCTCTCTACCTGTCTCTACGTAACCTCCCTCCATATAAATGTGAAATGCATGCGCTAGAGAACTCTGTCTCTCTGCGTATCCTCCCTCCATTTTACAACTGTGTAAATGCGTACGTAGAACGCTGGGTCTCTCTCTCTCTCTCTCTCTCCTTGACTTATCTCTAAGTACTCTCCCTCCATATAAATGTGTAAATGCGTGCTGTGAGAACGTCTGTCTCTCTAAGTACCCTCCCTCCATATAAATGTGTAAATACGTACTGTAAGAACGGTCAGGAGAAGTACAAATATTAATATTTTATTATTATTTTTATTTTCATTTTTTAAACCATACCCTGTCTACCTACACGCCCTCCCTTCACCATTAAGCTGTGTACATGCGCGGTTGGTAGAACAGTCATTTTCATTTAAAAACATACCCTGTTGATGTTTACCCTGTTGATGAATTGTTTATAATTATTATTGTTTCATTTCATTCACCAGTTTGTTTTTTGTCTTTCTGTTTTATCTCTCAGATACGGATCTCTGGTGGTTTCGTGGTCAGGAACAAACCCGAGTCAGGACAGAGGAATCTAGAGACCCACAAAAGCGATGGAGTGAATGGACATGTGTTGTGGACCTCGAGATTCCTTTCCCTTTGTTTATAAGGTTTGACCCTTGACCCCGACCCACTGAGAACCGTCTGAATCATTAGTATTAGGCCCAAACCCCCAGAACAGTGACTGCCCTTTTATCATTAAGATTAGGCCTTAATTTGCCCATAGATTTCCCATCGGGAACACATTATAATTCCACTCAGGTTTCACCATACACATTATTGTTTTATGTTTTTCAAACATGTTTTTCTTTGCTAAAACGCTGTTTCCCCTCCCTACCTAATATTAGGATTAATTTGATTATCCCTTCTCCCCTCAATTAATTAATATTAGATTATTTTAATTTTAATTTGATTTATTTGTCATTTTTACTTATTTTATTTTGACTGACAAACAGACCATGTTCGTTATTATTTCCATACATTTATTCATTTATTTTTGGACTTGACTACCGGTACATAGACTACTATTCCCTCTGCATTTGACAGTAGGAGACTGATAGCTACCTGACACTGACTGATTGCTCGCTTATCCTGACGTGTAGACAGGTGACAATTTGACTTAATTGACTATTTTCTTTTATTTTTATTAAAACTATTTTCCATTTGTTATAAAAAAAGGGATCTCCATCTTCCCCATTATATAGATTATTTTAACTGAATTATCCCATCTTTGGACAATCTAAATTCCATTCCATTGTGATTCATTATCCCTCTCATTATATTTTTATTATTTTAGAGTTGATTCATATTTTACCTCTGAATTTGGAATATCCCTCCATTGTAAACATTTAACCTTTATTATCCCCGAACCACCCCTTGACCTTACATTGAGATATTTAGAATAGGGACACCTTCCCCTTCCATTTCATTTTATTATTTTGTTTTCATCACCATGAGTTTGGCTTGACTAGGCATATATCCTCCCCTGAATAGACTTGATTCTATATTTGACCTTTATGGTACTAATGGACTCACCCGGAAGCTGCTACGATCGGCGCAGGAGCGCAACAAACATAACACCATCGATTACCCTGTCCCCCTTTCCAAGCTCTGCTGGGTATAAGAACTGTTAGGTGCATCTCCGGCCGTTTTCTCCCGTTTGAATGACAGAGATCGAGTGTATCTGTCAATGAGAAAGTATAGGCTGATATTGTCACCTGTGGGTCACCTGTTATGTCACCCATCCTGGGGGCGGGGCGAAGATTCGGCTCTGACTAAGAGCGAAGAAGAACTATCGCAGTATCTGCGCTGCTAAAAAGAACTTTGTTGTCAAATGACACTTTCGACGGCGCATCGGCGTGCTGCAACGATGCTGGGTTCCTCGGGGACCCCGAAGATCTGCCCTAAAGAACATTGTCAAACCCTGACACTAAACGTCGGCGTAGGAACGCTGCAACATTGCTGAGTTCTTTGAGAACCCCGAAGACCGAAGATCGAGAGAGAAAAGTCATTCTGTCTCTCTGCCACGGTACCATCTAAATAATGAGTGATTTCTTGCCTGGTCGTAAGTCAAACTATTTTTTATTTTTCATTGTTCCTGTTACCATTTTGTTCCCCTCCTGATCCTTAGTATAGAGTTAATTTATTTCTCATCTCCCAATTGACCCTTATTATATTTAATTTAATTCCCTGAAGATTGATTATTGATTATTGATCACATGACACTTCATCCACAAAAAGCGATGGAGTTGATGGATAATTTTGAGTTATTAGATCTGTAGATCTGTTATTTTTGGTGGATGGTAGTTTCCATGTTCCCAATAACTATGTATTTTTCATGCCCTGTGTCCCACTGAGTTTACATCTAATTTCTGCCCAACGTTTAGATAAGTATTAATTCTTCCCCCCAGCTGGCGGGAAGATAAAGTATTGTTTTCTCCTGTTTGCCTAAACACCCAGCATATCTGTTGGAAAACATGTTATTCGGCCTTGCTACGGTGCCAGAGCAGACAAGTTGTCTCCTAGTTACGTTAGCTGGTTGTCAGTAACTTGGGCTGTGAACTACATTTACTTAAAAGAACTACGATTCCCTGAGGTCACACTTTCTGGATTCCCGGAAGTGTGACTTGCCACGTCAGTTGTACTGTCCCAAGTGAACCTCCCGGCAATAGGTGTCGCCATAATTCACTTTTTGGTTACCCTCTGAACTCAAAATGCATTACTTCCCCATGTGAAAAGGATGTTATGACTTATGTAGTATAAAATGTTGTCACTGATGATGTGTCAGTGAGAGATCGTTTTAACGCTGTACGGACCTGCCATTTCTCTCCCGATGTGATGGGTAATATATATCAAATGGAAAATCCCCATAGCTCTGGTGTGGACTTCTTTCTTCCGTGTCTGGTGTCAAACTCATTCTAAGGTATTCTGGTATACTCTGATACTTCTACTCTACCTATTCTTTCCTTTTGGTATTATAGTTTTCCTCTAAAGTATTTATCCTTAAAAGGTATTACTATAGAGTTACAGTTGAACATTATAACAGTAAAGATAAAGTTAATATTCACTTGTTTAAAAGGTTTACAGTCCTTAATTCTGACTTCTTGAGTAATTGTACTCTATTACATTCTTACAAATTCTCCTCCACGGTACTCCTCCAGAGTCCAGATGATTGATTGGTCTTCAATCCTTCCCTTATCCTAAATGTATATGCATCAGGTAGGTAGGTAGGTAGGTAGGTACCGGTAGGTAGGTAGGTAGGTACCGGTAGGTAGGTACCGGTAGGTAGGTAGGTAGGTAGGTAGGTAGGTACCGGTAGGTAGGTACCGGTAGGTAGGTAGGTAGGTAGAGGTAGGTAGGTACCGGTAGGTAGGTAGGTAGGTAGGTAGGTAGGTAGGTGGTTGGGTAGGTAGGTGGGGGGGTAGGTAGGTACCGGTGGGTGGGTGGGTGGGTGGGTGGGTAGGTAGGTATTGTAGGTAGGTAGGTAGGTAGGTAGGTAGGTAGGTAGGTAGGTAGGTAGGTAGGTATGTATTGTAGGTAGGTAGGTAGGTATGTATTGTAGGTAGGTAGGTAGGTAGGTAGGTAGTAGGTAGGTAGGTATGTATTGTAGGTAGGTAGGTAGGTAGGTATGTATTGTAGGTAGGTAGGTAGGTAGGTAGGTAGGTAGGTATGTATTGTAGGTAGGTAGGTAGGTAGGTAGGTAGGTATTGTAGGTAGGTAGGTAGGTATTGTAGGTAGGTAGATAGGTAGGTAAGTAGGTAGGTAGGTAGGTATAGGTAGGTAGGTAGGTAGGTAGGTAGGTAGGTAGGTAGGTAGGTAAATAGGTAGGTATTGTAGGTAGGTAGGTAGGTAGGTAAGTAGGTAGGTAGGTAGGTATAGGTAGGTAGGTAGGTAGGTAGGTAGGTAGGTAGGTAGGTAGGTAGGTAGGTAGGTAGGTAGGTATTGTAGGTAGGTAGGTAGGTAGGTAGGTAGGTATTGTAGGTAGGTAGATAGGTAGGTAGGTAGGTAGGTAGGTAGGTATGTATTGTAGGTAGGTAGGTAGGTAGGTAGATAGGTAGGTAGGTAGGTAGGTAGGTAGGTATAGGTAGGTAACCCTATCCCTATCTCCAAACCCTAACCTTAACCCTAACCCTAACCTTAACCCTACCGCACGCGGAAGCCACGGGCGAGTCTTTAACGGCCTCGTATCAGACTAACGTAATGTCGGACTAACACGTGCCCCCCAAAATAGCAGGCGTAAAAACTAAAAGGTAATAAAAAGGAGCTCCCCTATAGTGAACAAAGTGGTATACGTAGTTCTGCTGGCATGCCCCCCTACAGTTTGTGAAGGGGGTTGGCTCAGAACTTTCACATCAAATCAACTACATGGTTTAAATGTAATGGCATAGTATAAAATAGTTGGAAATTGCTCTGGGAGTTGCTCTTGAAAATACGCATTCCTTAGAGGATGAAGAATTTAGATGTTGAAATTCTAGCTGCGATGACCCACAGCACCTCAAATAGAAAGTATAATCCTCACACTCTGTTAGATTACTTGGATATTTTAAGGATTTAATCACAGACTTGCAACACTGCAGTGTGTTATTTTTTCTTCCACTACAGTGTGTGGAGTCTATAGCAGCCTAATCTGATCACACAGAATATGACTTCACTATCACTCACTTCATTTCATGTACATGCAATGCACGTCAACACTCATTGCTAATGCATACTTGCACACACACGCACACACAGGACTGTCACGATTATGACATTTTACTTGACCATGAATTGTCATTTAAATAATTGCGATCAACGATTTAATTGTGTTTCTGTCGTTGAACACTGGAACAAATTTCAGTTTGGCTCTTGGGCTTCGTTAACTTCGTTAAACTGCACAGAGCGGACACTTAAATATTTAATAACTATATACTTGAATTAATAGGTAAACTTTTGAAAATGGTTGAAAATCTATGAAACATTTTCAACATGGAAATGGTTATGACGATTATGCGAAAAACGATTGCAATTACATCAAATAATTTCAATTAGGCAATTATGTAATCATTGTGAGAGGCTGCTGCATACACACACATACACTCTCTATTCGATGCATACACACACATACACTCTCTATTCGATGCACAAACACACATACAGTATTGTCCGCTCCACTAATCCACACCCTCGCTCAGAAGGCCTGTCGGTGCAGTGTGCTACAGTACGACTCCCCAGGGTGGTGTCACACGGCCCTATAACTGATGAAAGTGCGGCGGTGGTGGTCATGTCAGCTCCATAAAACAAAGGCAGGGGTGTGGATGAGCTGCCTCGTGTGATGGATTCCACCTCTGGCACATTTGCAGTTGAAAACAGAACATTTAGTCACTCTCCCATCCCTCCCTCCCTCCCTCCCGCCACCCGGGCCCTCTTTGCCTCTCATTTCGTCGTTCCCTTTCTCGGGTAATTTTTCTTCCCACTTTCTCTCAAATATACAGGACCTTGCTTCCTGCATCCTCTCTCACGCGCCACTCCCCTGTTGCTTTGTCACAGCTTTTCCTCGACAACCCCCCCCCCCTGTACCTAGTACCTAGTTGTCTCGTAAGATGAATGACTCATATTTATGACCCCTACAAAGCAACACATATGCTCTGCTCCGAGCCCACACTGTCTGTCTGTCTGCTACTGTCGGCTCTTCCTCTTCTTTTTCCTTTCTCTTCGCTCTCCCCCGCCTGTCTGCACACGTTCAGCGGGAGTAGCTCCGACACAGACCGTGTTTTGTCCGTTCAGTATCCTTCACAGGTGAAAGGGTCGGGGCCCAGCCACTCTGTTTAAATGATCTCCCTCTCTCTCTCTGCGTGTCCCATCTTGTGCTAAAGTTCATTGGAAACACGGCCGTTTGTTTTGTGAACAAAACCTCAGAGGAGGAGAAGGACATTTATCTGCAGCTGGCAGTGTACAGCAGCTCTCCTTTATGTGTTAAGTAGTTGCTGACGTTTAGCTTTTATTGCTTATTTTTGCTTTATACCGTATACCAAAGTTTACCTATTTTTTGTTGGTGCTGCAGGAACCCGTTCAGTATAAGAGCCATGTGTGTTGCCAAGTGTTTTCAGGTGTTTTCAATCCTGTATAATGACTTGGTTTTCAGGGATGCAGATGTAGGAGAAGATGAAAATATGCAAAGCAGCCTGGTTGTGTCTAATAATAGAAAATCAAACATGCAGACAGATTAAACGCAGACGAGGAAGTCTCAGTTTAGACTGTGCCATTTCCTTCCATTTAATATCCTCCGTGGGCCAACTCGACGATCCATGGCGACCTCCCTCTAAAGATTGTGACGACAATCTAGGTTAATAGTGTTATGAGTTGTCCATGTACCGGTACATCTAAGTAAGTCTGTGTACTTGAACTTGAGATACAGTGTACTTGATATGTGATAGTACTGCCTGCACTGTAGCCTACTTTACTATCACATATCAAGTGTGTTTTCATTTTCATATATTTTTGGCCTCAATGCCCAAATTAGGGAAGCCAGGTTATAAGTGGTTAAAAGAGTGTGGATGGCGATATGGAAATAATGATGAAATATTACATTTCTGGCATCCTGCTGTTTTTATACAGGTGGATGGATTATGCAATATAATTGTGATTAAGTCAAGTAATTACGATCAGTTGATTATGTAACAATTGTGATTGGCATATTGAGAGCACAAGATGATAGAAGAGGAGACTGAGAGCAAGCTGCAGAAACCTCCAGTTGAGTATCCTAAAAAATGGCTTTGGGATTTGGAAAAAAATGGGTATTTGTTGCCAAAACAAGAACATTGCCAGAATCAGTGCAAAATATCATAAAGGGGTGTGGTGGCCACTGGTGGGGCTTGAACTGTCCACCTTGGAAATGTTCTTTTGGACATTGCCTTTCAAATCATAATTTAAAACAAATGCTGCACCCTAAGCTTGAAAATACAATCTCACGTCTTGGACTTCAACAGTGAAGTCACTGTACTGGGTTTGAACTCCATACCTCAAAACGTTAGGATAATACAAACTGTACTGGGTTTGAACTCCATACCTCAAAACGTTAGGATAATACAAACTTAGAACCACTTAATCCCCGTCTGAAATGGTTCAAGAAGAGCAAGCTCACACCGTGTCAAATAGCAATGTGCTGTGAGCTTGTATAGATTCATGAAAATGTTAGAAATAATATTAGAAAAATGTAGGGACATTTTCACCTATGATGACACGCCCAAAATAGCAATGCCAGTTGAAAGTAGTTAACTTAAATCTCTAGATTCTAGAATCTAGTCTAGAATCAACTTAATATCACTTGACTGGTTTACACTTACAGGTGTAAAGAAGTGACTTTTTGCACACGATGTGTTGTTTTTCAGAAAGGGAGAAGAAGACATGGGATATGGAGAGGGAAAGCTTCTAACATTGAACAAGCACGTCAAAGAGAACAAAAAATCACACCTGTGTGAAGTGAGCGGTGCAACTATACATGTATTGTTATAGTTACTGTACTGTACTGTGCTCTGTGCTGTATTGTAGTGTACTGTGCTCTGTACTGTACTTTGATTATTCTTGGAAAATATCTTTGAGAAATGACAGAGTTCCTGTGTGGGGGTCCCCGGGGGGTCACCGGAACATCCAGACCCCCAGTAACGCACCCAGGGGGTTGGCCCGGTTTCGGTGAGCCTTCCCGTGTCCGAAACGGTCGAGAAATTACAGAATTACTGTGTTTCCGTGCTTGGACACAGGGACACGTATAGGGACACACATAGTGTACATACATACGGACATACATAGCTACGTAATAGAGCGGAGGCACCGCTCAAAAATCAACCCGTTAGTCCTCCGAGACCTGTTTTTCTGGTGTTTGTTGGCTTGATAATGTTACTTTGTTCTCAATCATAATTGGGTTTGAACAACTGTACAAACTTTGTGATATCTTGTAGTTTCTTATCACATTCAGCTAGTGTGTCCTATATATATATATACACACAGGGGTGTAGTTTCGTATCACATTCAGCTAGTGTGTCCTATATACAGTATATACACACAGGGGTGCACATAACATTTTTGGGCTAGTTCTCAGAGGAACACCTGGAGATGTTGCTTGGTGCGCACGGCGGACGGACGTCTCCTTCTACCACGTTACTTTAGTAACATCACCTAATGCTGCGGAGGTTGCATGTTTAATGTAATTCCAAAGTGTGTAATTCCACATTGTTTAAGTCACAGATGCATGGTTTTCATATCATATAAGCTTGTGTTTAATCCACATGGGTTCTTGTTTTCTTACTAGCGCTCTGAACAGCAGCCGTAACAACGTTAACTTTCAACAACTGTCATGGCAGCTTGGTTACAACCGAAACGGCCTTCCATTTCCTCTTCAAAATTAGAGCCACTTGTAATGATTAGTCAACATTAGTTTTATTTCTAAGTCAGGACGTAGATATAGAATTTTTTTTTTTGTTATCAAATGTTTTTTATTTAAGACAAAATAGCACAATAAAACACCAAGAATGAATAAAGAAAACAAAACAAGTAACACGTACAACAGCAAAAGAAAATAACACAAAAACAAACAACAAACAATCCCACCCACCCCTCCCCCCGGGACCAAAGATGCCACAAAATGTACACCTGCGTCAAGACTGTGCAATGGGAGAAAAATAAATAAATAATAATAATAATGATAAGACTAAATCATGTCCTTGACCAAATCTGCAATACCAGACCAAAGTAGATATAGACATTTGTAGTACGTGACACCAGAGCTAGTAAATGTTGGTACGCAAGAGCACATTTCGTTTGTTCTGCCGTGCAACATTTATTTTGACCACGCATGCTCACCAGTTATGTGCACCCCAGAACAGTACAAGGCTGTTGATTATTCTCACTCCAAAGCTACTTCTGACAGTTGGCAAATCTGCTTTCAGCGTCTGGCTCAAGAGCACTTTGAAAGGACACATCAACTGTATCCAGAGAGAACCATGACCATGAGTGGTCTCTGTAACCCATAACCCATTTGACCAAGAAAGAATTCATAGAATGACTGAGCAGGGTTTATGAATAGCAGCTCTATGGAGAGACGGTTCCATAAAACAAGCGGCCGTCTGCACAGTTTTATGTTTTGTCGTAAAAGCCTGTTTGAAGTCAGGAAATAGGATTTGCTCTCTATTTACATAGCTGTTTAGTTTTGTATGAAAGGATTAAAATAAAGGATTACAATAAAAGAGGTATACAGCCCAGACGGTGCTGTCCTGACCTGGACAAAGTGTGAATGGTTGGCATTTCAATACCAAGCCATTTGCTTTAGTAGTTAAGAATAGACTTTAAAAACACCTATGACAAATTAACGGCTAAGAATAGACTTTAAAAACACCTATGACAAATTAATGGCTAATTCTAGGCTGTTAAGTTTACTTAAAGAAATGAAAATTATTTTTCAAGTCCACTGGAGGCTATATACGTACCCCACCCCACAAACACACATGCACAGTAAAATCTTCAGTGTTCATTTAACGCACGCACGCACGCACGCACGCACGCACGCACGCACGCACGCACGCACGCACACACACAAAAATAGACACACACACACAAAAATAGACATACATTACTGCTAATCCTACGGTGAGTTCAGACTTTCCCTGGCCTTTGAGTTCAAACGGTTGCCGCAGAATGACACAGTCATAGCTATTGTTGTCCCACCTGTGTATGGGTGTTCCAAACACCGCTATTAGTACAGCTGCTTGGTCTATATGTGGCACTTATTTGTTCAAGGCCAATTCTAGCTCTAAAGAGGTATGTCTGTCTGACACTCAAGACTATTCACAGAAAGATCTATTGTCGGTGATGTTGTATTGTGTGTGTTTCTTCTCTGATCTAGTAGGTAGGTGGTCTAATAATGGTGGCATAACGGATGGGGTTGATGGGGTTGAATGTGTGTCTTTTTCTCTGTGGTATTGGTGCATTTATGCATGTGTTCATGTACTTTAACAATACCCAGTATATTTTATATACTGTTTTTAGGGATGTTCCGATCACGTTTCTTTTGCTCCGATGTTTATATTTTTACGGAACACTTATATGCCATGTATCACAATAGTACAATATCCAAAATCACAGACAATATCCAGTTTAATATCATGATATTGATATAATATTGATACTAGGTACAGTATGTCCAGATCCAATTCCGATCATTTGAAAATGACGTGATCGGCTCCGATTTCCGATCACGTGATCGGATCGGGACGTTATTCATCTCTTTCTGTGCACAAGCGTAGCCAGATTTATGTTACTTATAGAGGAACAAGCCAAGTGGCAGATTCCTAGCTTTTCATTAACAGGAACACACTCTCAGCTCTTCCTCACCAACAACACACTCACAGATTCACACTTATGTTGTGTGTGTGATGTGGGCTCCCGACACTGTTTTGCAAGCAGCCGCTAAAAAATGACAAGGAGAAGAGAACTATCGTTGATGTGTAAATTCATTATACATAATTCCTCTATTGTCTCACCTAAAAAAGACTGATGCATGTTTGCAGCTCTGCCTTTCAGCCTCCACACTGCCTTCTCTCTCTCACGTCTTACCCTCTCCCTCTCTCACTGAGTGATGGACGGTGGAGATGGAGAGTTTTCCTATAGCAAATTAAAGTAGCGAGGCGTCTTCCTCTCGGGAGGCTGTGCGAAAAGAAGCAGAGTCCTTTATTGGCTCTGCTTGTTATTTCCATGGCAGGAAAAAGTGATTTCAGATCAGTCATGCTCGGCTTGCAGCAGTCACCTGCTGCACGCCGGAGGAGGCAATTGAGCTACTATTGAGGTACTGGCAGCAGAAAGCATGTCCAATCTTCAGTCCAGTATCACATTTGCTTATTGAATCCAAATCCTTTCAAAACCCCTTTAGGAGGTAATTAACCCATTTAGGCCTGACGTCGAAATAAAAAATGTTTTCGCTCTGAAAGAATATATACCTATTCAAAGATTTGTGCCGCATTTTTACGATTTTTCAAAAATAGCAGACCTACAAGTTCATAGCGCGCCACTCGGTGGCGCGCTATGAGCTTGTAGATCTGCTATTTTTCAATAGCTAAATTATAACATAATGTTTAAAACACCAAAAGGGGTTCCCGCCCAGAATGGGTTAATAGAAAAAGACTTAAAAGAATTCTTAAGATAAAGAATGTTATGCCTGAGAAGCTGATATGAATGAACACATTGTGATGGTAATATTAATACTGCTTTTATTTTTCATTAAGCCAGGGACGACTGAATAAGGCTTTGGCTTTGCTGCACAGTTCTTATACTGCATAGCTCTGTGTCTATAAGAGGGACAATCTGTATTCTGTCTGCTTATGTGTCCGAAGTTAATATCATAAATCTCATTTTCAAATATTTTAAAAGTTTGTTAAAAACTTTTCAGGAGCAGAAATACATTTGATATTAACATCTCTAGACGTGGGTGCTGTCAACTCGACTCATTTAAAACAGTCTGGTACAATTTCACAATAGATTAAACTATTAGAACTATTATATTATAATACTATTATAACTGATTTATCAGTGTGCAACTTGGAGTCACAACACTCAGACAACACAGTGTGGTCAGTGATATAAAAGGCTATTTTGTGCAAAAGATGGTCCTTGGTTATTGTCTTGTCTTCCGGTTTTGTCTTTACTGACGTGGCACATGTACTGAAGCTGGTCCGGGTGGGGGTGTGTGGGGGGGGGTGGGGGGGGGGTGTGTTAGGCAGTTGAGAGATATTGGGAGAGCGGCCCACATACAGAGAATGGAATAACACAGAGGTTGTATTTTCATTTTGAATTACTGTTGTTGTCACTACAATAATGTTCTCTACTGCACCTTTAAGGTGATATGCTATCTGTTGAATAACTAAATAAATTAACTGGGGAGTCCAGGCCGCACATATATTATATTCACTTGCAGACGGTATAGTTGTTGACAAAAAGCAAACAAACAGAATGAGGATTTGCTATACCCATGCATAAATATAGCTGAACAAAATCGGAGTATTCTTTTTGCAATCTTGGACGCATTAACAAAAGATTCTAACCGAACCGAAACCTATCTGACAGGCAACCTGTCTGACTGATGGACTGACTGAGTAGTAACTTTCTATCTTATGTTTCCACCCTGTGTTCAATCTCTCCCCTCTTTCCTTCACCGTATCTCAGGCACCCTCTCACTCAGCCCCCCTCTCTGTCTGTCTCTCTCTTGCCCTCTGATCATTCTCCATCTCTCTCTCTCTCTCTCTCTCTCTCTCTCTCTCTCTCTCTCTCTCTCTCTCTCTCTAACCCCCCTCCCTTTATCTACGTAGTACGTACTGTGTGTCTGTCTCTGATCAGATTCCTCACCTGGCCCATTGCTGTGATTTGATTCCAAGGCGGCTCCTTGGCACACTTTAATTTACAAAGTTTCCAAGAACTGTTGATAAAGGAACATAGCCCACCCCGTCTCTGTTCTCCCTTTAATATCCTCTCTGTCTGTCTACTTGGTTCTCTCCCTGCCTTCACCCATTCTCCATGACCATCGCTTACATCATCTCCTTCATCTCCTCCATCCAAACTTCTTTATTAAGTAATGGGACTTTGTGTATTGCTTCTCTCTCTGTCTCTTGTTTGCACCTTTCTTTCCCTAGTCTTAATTTGTCTCTCGCCACTCCAAATGGATGTCAATCTGTCCTTTACATTGATTGATTGATTGATTGATACCTTTATTTGTTCTCCAAAAAAGCATTGAGGTTCACCCTCATTTGCAATGCTGCCGAGATCATATACACAAAATCCACAATTAAGACATAATACAGATATAAAACACAAAATCAAATCTACACTTAAGGCATACACACAGAAACAGTGAAATAGTAAGTAAGTAAGTAAGTAAGTAAGTACATTTTATTTATAGAGCACCTTTTGAAACAATGTTACAAAGTGCTGTACAGTGGTCAACAAGGTAACACAATCATGTTAAAACAAGGGCAAAAAACAAACAAAAAACAATAGAAGGCAAAACATTGAAATGCAAATATGTCAAGTAAAAATACATCATAAAATAAAGTGCTTACGAAATAAATACGTTTTTAACAAGTTCTTAAAACCGTCGACAGACTCTGCATTCTTTAGGGCGTTCCACAAATTGGGAGCAACCACTGCAAATGCACGGTCCCCCTTAGTTTTGAGTCTAGTTGTCGGAATAGACAGAAGGCCTTTATAAGAGGACCTGAGAGATCTTATGTTTGGCTTTGCATGCAGTAGTTCGGTGCAGTGTAATGCCTTATATGTTATTAAGAGAATTTTGAAATCCTAGATTTGACGGGCAACCAATGGAGTGCAGCAAGCACGGGAGTAATGTGAGATCTGCGGTTTGTGAGAATCCTGGCAGCTGTATTCTGTACTAGTTGAAGTTTATGGATTGAGGAGGAGCTGAGGGTGGTGTAGAGTCCATTACAATAGTCGAGGCGGGAGGAGATGAAAGCATGGTCTCTAGGTCTTGGAGTGAGGATTGGTTCGATTTTTGAGATGTTACGAAGGTGAAAGAAACATGACTGGGTGACCTTCTTAACATGAGATTCCAGGTTCATGCGGTTTTCAAAGAGGACACCCAGATTTCTAGCGGAATCATTTATATTGGATGCCAGAGGGCCTAGAGAAAGCCTAACGGCGTTGGTGATGCTTTCAGGGCCTATGTTTAAGATCTCTGTTTTGTTGGAATTAAGCTGAAGGAAGTTTTGGGCCATGATTGCTGTAAGACAGTCACGTAGGGTAGAGAGTTTATCGATGTAATTGTGCTTAAAATAAAAATATAGATGGGTGTCATCGACGTAGCAATGATGGGCAACGCCTTCGAAACTATTGATTAGAGCACCAAGGGGTAGCATATAAAGGGAGAAAAGGACTGGACCCAGAATGGAACCCTGGGGAACCCCACATGTCAAGGGGGCGGAGGACGAGACATAACTGTCAACGGCGATTGATTGATTGATTGATTGATTGATTGATTGATACCTTTATTTGTTCTCCAAAACAGCATTGAGGTTCACCCTCAGAGATCATATACTCGGCAGCATTGCATACTCGAACACAGGGAGATCATATACACAACAACGGAAAGTGAATACATACAAAAACAATCACATAGTGAGGTACTATAGGTAGGGAGGTTTAAGAGCAGCTTATTAAATTGTCCATAGGATATTGGGGTATTAATGTTTAGCATTTGTTGTAGAGTGTTCCATGAAATAGGGGCATCAAAGCAGAAAGCACGTTTTCCCAGTTCAGTCTGTACAGATGGGACGTCAAGTGGAAGCCAGTCACTTGAGCGGGCCTGTCGAGTGCTTTTTCTTTTAAATGTAGCACTAGCAGCAAAGTGATGCAGGGTGGTAGCTTCCCATCAAAACATGCCTTAAAAATAAACTGGTGCCAGTACATCACGTGCAATGCCACACATAATGATGATGTTTTTTACCTCAAGCGATTAAGACTAAGGGTGCAACTGTTAATCAAACTAATTGATTTAATTGATTATAAAAAATATTGTAATTTATTAATATTCTATCCCTATTTCATTATTATATTAATAGGCGAAAAGTAACTGGTAGCAAATAAAAAATTGTAAACATTTCTGCTCACATTGCTATTTTCACTATTTGTGCATGAGACTGTTGTGTGCCTAATCGTTTATTTGATTAATCAAAGCATTAAAAGCATTAGTCGAAACATGAATCTTTACCTAAGTAATGTGTTGCGAACTGCAGTGTGGAACATTGTTGTACACATCCGTGTGTTTGAGAGACAAATTGAATTGTCCTGCTGCAGTCTGAGCACAGCCCCAGAGAGAGAGAGATGTCATCCTCTGGTCTGTTTGTTGTCATAGAGGTGCAGGGTGAGCTGTATAGCGCTCACTGGACCGCTGCACTGCACCAGTGCTTTTTGCCCAGTGGACAGACAGCTGTGCTCTCATTGCTATATATAAACCAACCAACTGTCCTGCGTGATGAAGTCTCTGTTAGCCTCTCTCCAGCTACCAGTTGGCTGCTGTGTTACCTAGAGTATGTGTGTGTGTGCGCGTGCCATGAGTGCATGCATGCGTGTGTTTGTAATTTTGTATGTATGTTTGTTTGTATGTGAGGGATGATGGTAAGGTCTATACCCATCTATCTGCAGGCTTTTTCTTTTTTTCAATGGCTTTTTTCCACTGAAAACCAGACTTTTACAGTTAATTGTGTAGCTTTTATGTGACATGAATACTGTGTGCTTAAACCAACCTTCGAAATAGTTAATGCAACATTTATAAACACTTTTTTTCTGCACATGCATTTAGTGTTGTTGTTATTGTGTCTGTGTGCATGTCCAGGTGTGTCTGAAGTGCGCTACGTATTTGTGTGTCTGTGTCTGAAGTGTTAATATCTGTCAATTCATTGGACACAGTATCTGTCTATATACTTTTGTCTGCGAGCCCATGCCGTACAGTACAGTACAGTACATGCTTTTGTGTTGCCGTGCGTGAGGGCTGTGTTAGGCAGCAATAAACAGTGTTAAGGGATCAGCTGTAGGTGGGGTCATATCGGTTCAGATTAGAGAGCTTAGTCTCTTTATCCTCATCCCTGTGTAATTAACAGAGAGACTCAAGCAAGACGCACTGATAAAGGGATGGAGACGGGAGAGTGCTCTGGATGCAACTGTAAAACCCTCACTGGTCCATTTATACAAATTAACCGGCAGGATTTAATTCGCTGTGCGGAGAGAGAGAGAGAGAGAGAGAGAGAGAGAGAGAGAGAGAGAGAGAGAGAGAGAGAGAGAGAGAGAGAGAGAGAGAGAGAGAGAGAGAGAGAGAGAGAGAGAGAGAGAGAGAGAGAGAGAGAGAGCGAGCGAGAGAGAGAGCGCTATTATACGTACACAGACACACAAAAGGTATAGCACACATAAACGCAGGGTGCATACAATGACCATCATGCACACCAACGCGCGCACGCACATATACACTGGCGCGCCG